>NW_022261980.1:5889145-5914145 GCF_002021735.2 Oncorhynchus kisutch | reverse complement strand
ACACACACACACACACACACACACAGAGAGAGAGAGAGAGAATTGAATTCAATTGAAAATTGAGAGAGAGAACACATAAATATACCCATATCAATAAAACAGGGAGTCAACACAGTGATTAAGGAGGGGCACAACTATTTTTGGCAGCCCCTCAAAAAATGCGTGAGAGTTCTACGGCAGTGTTTACGTGTCATTTTGCAACGTGGCGCCCATAGTCATCTCGTGTTACAGACAGCCCGTGGACCAATGGCAGGGACACTAATAATGAGTGAGGTTGAACCAGCGCTGAAACCGAATATGTGAATGGTTGTACGTGAAGTAGGAAGCAACCTCGCTAGGTTGAGCTCTGTGGTGTCCCGTGGTAACCAGCCGGGCATGTTTGAAACGAAAATACGACCTGGGGCGGGCTGTACTTGTCTGAAATGACCTGTGTAACGTTTTTAAATGCACCTAGACTCTACTGCAAGACTTGATGCTTGGATGCCGCGTGTCGGCAACATTGTTACGCTCCTCAAAGTAAGAAAGTAGCCAGTTTGCGCTGTTGATTTATTTCGCCTCAGTAGACTTGTAACAAACTGGCTACATTTGTAGCAGCGGGCTAAATACGGCTTGCTACTTAGCTCACGTAGCTTCACTCCGCAACAGCTGATCTGTCCTCAAACATCCTACTGATGGACGCGTACGGCTACGTGTGCGTTCTGCTCCTCTGCTCTTGTGTCGTGCTCGGTAAACCAACGCTAAGAAAAGAACGCGTCCACCACGACCCGTTAGAACTAATTAAACAAGCCAACGAAGACAACCAGAGCTTCCAATTCGATCATGAGGCCTTTCTGGGAAAGGAGGACGCTACTACTTTCGACCAGCTTACCCCGGAGGAGAGCAAAGACAGGCTTGGGTAAGGTTCCCCTGCAAACACTAGAGATACATGTGATACAATGCAGGGTCACTAAAGTGCAAAACTAGTTGAAAGACGACAGTTTATTCGGTTCTCCTCAGTTCCATTATTCTCTGATAACTCTTCACGTTGGTGTCTTTGCGTCGCGAGGATCTCTATCTGGACAGCAAGCGGTGGTGACGCAACCAACCTCTGGTGCGTAATGTGGGCTATTGTCGCATGTCTCCACAGTTATGGGCCGCCTTAGTGGGTCACAATAGTCGCATATTCCTGTTAATGTATTTCGTGGTATCTTGGCTTTGGGTTATTAAAAATTCACAACTCGCCCAAGTGGTGCCTGAGACGTTTGCATGCCAGCAGACCCGCATGATATAACGGTACATTATTACGTTTTTAAATGTAGAGCGAGTGCTATTCGCTCGCACACATTCCCCGGTCATATTATAATTGCAGAGTGTAGTTCTTAATTATGGATAATGCATTAAAGAAGCAAGAGGAGGTTTTGTGGTGTTGAGAGAGTTGGATAAAAGTTGAGAACCACGAGCAGAATCTTGTTCGGGGGTTTTAAATGTGTGTTGGAACCCATGGAACGTGTCAACGGCGGTGTGTTATTTCATAGAGAGACCTGTCTAGCTTCCTGTAGTTCTGTTTCATCTTTGCCACTGTTCAAATGACATGTTGGCTCTATGTTACTACACACGTTGGCTGAAATGGGCATAGGTTGTGTTGGCCCTTCTCCCTGAGAATTCCCTTTCCTGAATCGCATTGAGTGGGAGGACCCTCTTAACATCACAACGTGGCAACCAAGATAGATATAAATAAGTTTACCCTAGTTGGTGGAAAACGACTAACTTCCTAAATATAACACACTCAATATTATTTAGGCACAAGTTCCTCCCAAAGCAAACATGTAACTCAATAGTTTTTTATTCTCTCATCGCTGGCTGGCAGTATTTATAAACTGATAGTGTTGTTTTGCTAGAATGACTGCTTACTTATGCCCCTGAAGACATCAACTCATGTCTCGGTTATCTTTTCTAAAGGAAATATATGGTCCATTATATTTAACTGCATCTATGTATGGCTGTGCATTATAATTAAAGGAAATGAACGATATACTATAGTAGTGTTTGTGTGCGCTCTGTATCCCACAGTAAGATAGTGGACCGGATAGACGGTGATGGAGATGGCTATGTCACCATCACTGAACTGAAGGCCTGGATCAAGCGGGTGCAGAAGCGTTACGTCTACGAGAACGTGGCCAAGGTGTGGACAGATTACGACCTCAACAAAGACAACAAGATCTCGTGGGATGAGTACAAGCAGGCTACCTATGGCTACTACCTGTGTAAGATATGATATGACCTGCTTATTACATGTTCTGTCAGATATGACCTGCTTATGACATGTTTTGTCAGATATGATATGACCTGCTTATGACATGTTCTGTCGGATATGATATGACCTGCTTATGACATGTTCTGTCGGATATGATATGACCTGCTAATGACATGTTCTGTCAGATATGATATGACCTGCTAATGACATGTTCTGTCAGATATGATATGACCTGCTTATGACATGTTATGTAGCTGTTTTGACTGAAGATTCAATCAAATCCTCACCTCTCTCCTCTCTGGTTGTCCGACCCATGGCCACTCTCTCCTCTCTGGTTGTCTGACCCGTGGCCACTCTCTCCTCTCTGGTTGTCTGACCCGTGGCCACTCTCTCCTCTCTGGTTGTCTGACCCGTGGCCACTCTCTCCTCTCTGGTTGTCCGACCCGTGGCCCCTCTCTCCTCTCTGGTTGTCCGACCCGTGGCCCCTCTCTCCTCTCTGGTTGTCTGACCCGTGGCCCCTCTCTCCTCTCTGGTTGTCTGACCCGTGGCCCCTCTCTCCTCTCTGGTTGTCTGACCCGTGGCCACTCTCTCCTCTCTGGTTGTCTGACCCGTGGTCACTCTCTCCTCTCTGGTTGTCCGACCCGTGGCCCCTCTCTCCTCTCTGGTTGTCCGACCCGTGGCCCCTCTCTCCTCTCTGGTTGTCCGACCCGTGGCCCCTCTCTCCTCTCTGGTTGTCCGACCCGTGGCCCCTCTCTCCTCTCTGGTTGTCCGACCCGTGGCCCCTCTCTCCTCTCTGGTTGTCCGACCCGTGGCCCCTCTCTCCTCTCTGGTTGTCCGACCCGTGGCCCCTCTCTCCTCTCTGGTTGTCTGACAGCTAACAATATCACACCTTCCATTCAAATTCATGACCTACCTAGTTATTTAAGCCAGCATCTCTACTTCAGTTGTTTGAACACCAACCACTTGTTTGTCTTTCCTCCAAGCTAACCCAGAGGAGTTTGAAGAGGCCACAGACCAGTTCAGCTTCAAGAAGATGCTGCCCAGGGACGAGAGGAGATTTCAAACAGCTGATCTGGATGGAGATCTGGCAGCTGATAGAGAAGAGTTCACCTCCTTCCTCCACCCAGAGGAGTTTGACCACATGAAGGACATCGTGGTCCTGGTTAGTGTTCCAAATCTACACTGAAATGTCTAGTGTTGTCCTGGATGACCAGCCTGTTTCTGCTCCCTTAGCAGAAACGAGTTGGCTAATGCAGAAACTCTCACATGGGTTGTGGTAGTGTATCAGTAGATGGAGAAACCACAAACTCCACAGCAGCCTAGAAAACTGATTTGAGAACCTCTGAACTTGTTATGGATTAAGTTTAAACGAAACGTAGTAAATCAGGGCTGTATTTGAGAAGCAGCTTTAAACCCTGAATTATGTGAAAAGTTCACAGCTGTATTGAAAACTCCTCATCGTACTCTATAGATGAGTTGACTGGCTTTCTGAAAATGTTTTGTAGTTCTTGGAACGGATGAGAGTTTCTGTGAAATCTGTTTCTGTCTGATGTCCCACTAGGAGTGCTCTGCATTCAGATCCCGCTCTCTAATGACACTTAACTCAGCCTGGAAATTCTGTGTAGATGTTTTGGAACAGGTCTAGTGGGACAAACCGACCCATGCCACTTAAATATAAAACTGACAGCGCTGAACAGTCGCGTGGCAAACATGGAGAAACTAATGCACTCGGCTTCTGTCTTCATGAAAACTGTAATACCCATTTGACAGAGTTAATTATTGATGGTTAATTTTTCAGAAATGTTTCTGGGTTGCCTCTTGGTCAGTGTTGTCTTCATTGATTTTGGTGATCACACCTTGTGGTTGTAGTCAATAGGGGCAGTCTTTCCAAGTCAGACCCAAGCCATGACGTTAGGTCACATCCATGTTGTTATTATTGGGTAATATGACGTGCCTACTCCCTACCATAGTAGGCCCATAACCCCTATACCACTCTAGTGTTGTAGAGGAGATGAACCCCTATACTACTGGTGTTGTAGAGGAGATGAACCCCTATACTACTGGTGTTGTAGAGGAGATGAACCCCTATACTACCGGTGTTGTAGAGGAGATGAACCCCTATACTACCGGTGTTGTAGAGGAGATGAACCCCTATACTACTGGTGTTGTAGAGGAGATGAACCCCTATACTACTGGTGTTGTAGAGGAGATGAACCCCTATACTACTGGTGTTGTAGAGGAGATGAACCCCTATACTACCGGTGTTGTAGAGGAGATGAACCCCTATACTACCGGTGTTGTAGAGGAGATGAACCCCTATACTACTGGTGTTGTAGAGGAGATGAACCCCTATACTACTGGTGTTGTAGAGGAGATGAACCCCTATACTACTCGAGTGGTGTAGAGGAGATGAACCCCTATACTACTGGTGTTGTAGAGGAGATGAACCCCTATACTACTGGTGTTGTAGAGGAGATGAACCCCTATACTGCTGGTGTTGTAGAGGAGATGAACCCCTATACTACTGGTGTTGTAGAGGAGATGAACCCCTATACTACTGGTGTTGTAGTGGAGATTAACTCCTATACTACTCTAGTGGTGTAGAGGAGATGAACCCTTATACTACTGGTGTTGTAAAGGAGATGAACCACTATACTACTGGTGTTGTAGAGGAGATGAACCCCTATACTAGTGTTGTAGAGGAGATGAACCCCTATACTACTGGTGTTGTAGAGGAGATGAACCCCTATACTACTCGAGTGGTGTAGAGGAGATGAACCCCTTTACTACTGGTGTTGTAGAGGAGATGAACCCCTATACTACTGGTGTTGTAGAGGAGATGAACCCCTATACTGCTGGTGTTGTAGAGGAGATGAACCCCTATACTACTGGTGTTGTAGAGGAGATGAACCCCTATACTGCTGGTGTTGTAGAGGAGATGAACCCCAATACTGCTGGTGTTGTAGAGGAGATTAACTCCTATACTACTGGTGTTGTACAGGAGATGAACCCCTATACCACTCTAGTGGTGTAGAGGAGATGAACCCCTATACTACTCTAGTGGTGTAGAGGAGATTAACCCCTATACTACTGGTGTTGTAGAGGAGATTAACCCCTATACTACTGGTGTTGTAGAGGAGATTAACCCCTATACTACTGGTGTTGTAGAGGAGATTAACCCCTATACTACTCTAGTGGTGTAGAGGAGATGAACCCCTATACTACCGGTGTTGTAGAGGAGATGAACCCCTATACTACTCTAGTGGTGTAGAGGAGATGAACCCCTATACTACTGGTGTTGTAGAGGAGATGAACCCCTATACTGCTGGTGTTGTAGAGGAGATGAACCCCTATACTGCTGGTGTTGTACAGGAGATGAACCCCTATACCACTCTAGTGGTGTAGAGGAGATGAACCCCTATACTACTCTAGTGGTGTAGAGGAGATTAACCCCTATACTACTGGTGTTGTAGAGGAGATTAACCCCTATACTACTGGTGTTGTAGAGGAGATGAACCCATATACTACTGGTGTTGTAGAGGAGATGAACCCCTATACTACCGGTGTTGTAGAGGAGATGAACCCCTATACTACTCTAGTGGTGTAGAGGAGATGAACCCCTATACTACTGGTGTTGTAGAGGAGATGAACCCCTATACTGCTGGTGTTGTAGAGGAGATGAACCCCTATACTACTGGTGTTGTAGAGGAGATGAACCCCTATACTGCTGGTGTTGTAGAGGAGATGAACCCCTATACTGCTGGTGTTGTAGAGGAGATTAACTCCTATACTACTGGTGTTGTACAGGAGATGAACCCCTATACCACTCTAGTGGTGTAGAGGAGATGAACCCCTATACTACTCTAGTGGTGTAGAGGAGATTAACCCCTATACTACTGGTGTTGTAGAGGAGATGAACCCCTATACTGCTGGTGTTGTAGAGGAGATGAACCCCTATACTGCTGGTGTTGTAGAGGAGATGAACCCCTATACTACTGGTGTTGTAGAGGAGATTAACTCCTATACTACTGGTGTTGTACAGGAGATGAACCCCTATACCACTCTAGTGGTGTAGAGGAGATGAACCCCTATACTACTCTAGTGGTGTAGAGGAGATTAACCCCTATACTACTGGTGGTGTAGAGGAGATTAACCCCTACACTACTGGTGTTGTAGAGGAGATGAACCCATATACTACTGGTGTTGTAGAGGAGATGAACCCCTATACTACCGGTGTTGTAGAGGAGATGAACCCCTATACTACTCTAGTGGTGTAGAGGAGATGAACCCCTATACTACTGGTGTTGTAGAGGAGATGAACCCCTATACTGCTGGTGTTGTAGAGGAGATGAACCCCTATACTGCTCTAGTGGTGTAGAGGAGATGAACCCCTATACTACTGGTGTTGTAGAGGAGATGAACCCCTATACTACTCTAGTGGTGTAGAGGAGATGAACCCCTATACTACTGGTGTTGTAGAGGAGATGAACCCCTATACTACTCTAGTGGTGTAGAGGAGATGAACACCTATACTACCGGTGTTGTAGAGGAGATGAACCCCTATACTACTGGTGTTGTAGAGGAGATGAACCCCTATACTACTGGTGTTGTAGAGGAGATGAACCCCTATACTACTCAAGTGGTGTAGAGGAGATGAACCCCTATACTGCTGGTGTTGTAGAGGAGATGAACCCCTATACTACTGGTGTTGTAGAGGAGACGAACCCCTATACTACTGGTGTTGTAGAGGAGATGAACCCCTATACTACTCTAGTGGTGTAGAGGAGATGAACCCATATACTACTGGTGTTGTAGAGGAGATGAACCCCTATACTACTGGTGTTGTAGAGGAGATGAACCCCTATACTACTGGTGTTGTAGAGGAGATGAACCCCTATACTACTGGTGTTGTAGAGGAGATGAACCCCTATACTACTGGTGTTGTAGAGGAGATGAACCCCTATACTACTGGTGTTGTAGAGGAGATGAACCCCTATACTACTGGTGTTGTAGAGGAGATGAACCCCTATACTACCGGTGTTGTAGAGGAGATTAACCCCTATACTACTGGTGTTGTAGAGGAGATGAACCCCTATACTACTTGTGTTGTAGAGGAGATGAACCCCTATACTACTGGTGTTGTAGAGGAGATGAACCCCTATACTACTCGAGTGGTGTAGAGGAGATGAACCCCTTTACTACTAGTGTTGTAGAGGAGATGAACCCCTATACTACCGGTGTTGTAGAGGAGATTAACCCCTATACTACTGGTGTTGTAGAGGAAATGAACCCCTATACTACTGGTGTTGTAGAGGAGATGAACCACTATACTACTCTACTGGTGTTGTAGAGGAAATGAACCCCTATACTACTGGTGTTGTAGAGGAGATGAACCCCTATACTACCGGTGTTGTAGAGGTGATATCCTAGATGAGTCCTGCTATGGAGAGGAGATAAACCCCTATACTACCGATGTTGTAGAGGTGATATCCTAGATGAGTCCTGCTATGGAGAGGAGATGAACCACTATACTACTGGTGTTGTAGAGGAGATGAACCCCTATACTACCGGTGTTATAGAGGTGATATCCTAGATAAGTCCTGCTATGGAGAGGAGATGAACCCCTATACTACTGGTGTTGTAGAGGTGATATCCTAGATGAGTCCTGCTATGGAGAGGAGATAAACCCCTATACTACTGGTGTTGTAGAGGTGATATCCTAGATGAGTCCTGCTATGGAGAGGAGATAAACCCCTATACTACTGGTGTTGTAGAGGAGATGAACCCCTATACTACTGGTGTTGTAGAGGAGATGAACCCCTATACTACTCTAGTGGTGTAGAGGAGATGAACCCCTATACTACCGGTGTTGTAGAGGAGATGAACCCCTATACTACTCTAGTGGTGTAGAGGAGATGAACCCCTATACTACTGGTGTTGTAGAGGAGATGAACCCCTATACTGCTGGTGTTGTAGAGGAGATGAACCCCTATACTGCTGGTGTTGTAGAGGAGATGAACCCCTATACTACTGGTGTTGTAGAGGAGATTAACTCCTATACTACTGGTGTTGTACAGGAGATGAACCCCTATACCACTCTAGTGGTGTAGAGGAGATGAACCCCTATACTACTCTAGTGGTGTAGAGGAGATTAACCCCTATACTACTGGTGGTGTAGAGGAGATTAACCCCTACACTACTGGTGTTGTAGAGGAGATGAACCCATATACTACTGGTGTTGTAGAGGAGATGAACCCCTATACTACTGGTGTTGTAGAGGAGATGAACCCCTATACTACTCTAGTGGTGTAGAGGAGATGAACCCCTATACTACTGGTGTTGTAGAGGAGATGAACCCCTATACTGCTGGTGTTGTAGAGGAGATGAACCCCTATACTGCTGGTGTTGTAGAGGAGATGAACCCCTATACTGCTGGTGTTGTAGAGGAGATGAACCCCTATACTACTGGTGTTGTAGAGGAGATGAACCCCTATACTACTTGTGTTGTAGAGGAGATGAACCCCTATACTACTGGTGTTGTAGAGGAGATGAACCCCTATACTACTCGAGTGGTGTAGAGGAGATTAACCCCTATACTACTGGTGTTGTAGAGGAGATGAACCCCTATACTGCTGGTGTTGTAGAGGAGATGAACCCCTATACTGCTCTAGTGGTGTAGAGGAGATGAACCCCTATACTACTGGTGTTGTAGAGGAGATGAACCCCTATACTACTCTAGTGGTGTAGAGGAGATGAACCCCTATACTACTGGTGTTGTAGAGGAGATGAACCCCTATACTACTCTAGTGGTGTAGAGGAGATGAACACCTATACTACCGGTGTTGTAGAGGAGATGAACCCCTATACTACTGGTGTTGTAGAGGAGATGAACCCCTATACTACTGGTGTTGTAGAGGAGATGAACCCCTATACTACTCAAGTGGTGTAGAGGAGATGAACCCCTATACTGCTGGTGTTGTAGAGGAGATGAACCCCTATACTACTGGTGTTGTAGAGGAGACGAACCCCTATACTACTGGTGTTGTAGAGGAGATGAACCCCTATACTACTCTAGTGGTTGTAGAGGAGATGAACCCCTATACTACTGGTGTTGTAGAGGAGATGAACCCCTATACTACTGGTGTTGTAGAGGAGATGAACCCCTATACTACTGGTGTTGTAGAGGAGATGAACCCCTATACTACTGGTGTTGTAGAGGAGATGAACCCCTATACTACTGGTGTTGTAGAGGAGATGAACCCCTATACTACCGGTGTTGTAGAGGAGATTAACCCCTATACTACTGGTGTTGTAGAGGAGATGAACCCCTATACTACTTGTGTTGTAGAGGAGATGAACCCCTATACTACTGGTGTTGTAGAGGAGATGAACCCCTATACTACTCGAGTGGTGTAGAGGAGATGAACCCCTTTACTACTAGTGTTGTAGAGGAGATGAACCCCTATACTACCGGTGTTGTAGAGGAGATTAACCCCTATACTACTGGTGTTGTAGAGGAAATGAACCCCTATACTACTGGTGTTGTAGAGGAGATGAACCACTATACTACTCTACTGGTGTTGTAGAGGAAATGAACCCCTATACTACTGGTGTTGTAGAGGAGATGAACCCCTATACTACCGGTGTTGTAGAGGTGATATCCTAGATGAGTCCTGCTATGGAGAGGAGATAAACCCCTATACTACCGATGTTGTAGAGGTGATATCCTAGATGAGTCCTGCTATGGAGAGGAGATGAACCACTATACTACTGGTGTTGTAGAGGAGATGAACCCCTATACTACCGGTGTTATAGAGGTGATATCCTAGATGAGTCCTGCTATGGAGAGGAGATGAACCCCTATACTACCGGTGTTGTAGAGGTGATATCCTAGATGAGTCCTGCTATGGAGAGGAGATGAACCCCTATACTACTGGTGTTGTAGAGGTGATATCCTAGATGAGTCCTGCTATGGAGAGGAGATAAACCCCTATACTACTGGTGTTGTAGAGGTGATATCCTAGATGAGTCCTGCTATGGAGAGGAGATAAACCCCTATACTACCGGTGTTGTAGAGGTGATATCCTAGATGAGTCCTGCTATGGAGAGGAGATGAACCCCTATACTACCGGTGTTGTAGCGGTGATATCCTAGATGAGTCCTGCTATGGAGAGGAGATGAACCCCTATACTACCGGTGTTGTAGAGGTGATATCCTAGATGAGTCCTGCTATGGAGAGGAGATAAACCCCTATACTACCGGTGTTGTAGAGGTGATATCCTAGATGAGTCCTGCTATGGAGAGGAGATGAACCCCTATACTACCGGTGTTGTAGAGGTGATATCCTAGATGAGTCCTGCTATGGAGAGGAGATGAACCCCTATACTACTGGTGTTGTAGAGGAGATGAACCCCTATACTACTGGTGTTGTAGAGGTGATATCCTAGATGAGTCCTGCTATGGAGAGGAGATGAACCCCTATACTACTGGTGTTGTAGAGGTGATATCCTAGGTGAGTCCTGCTATGGAGAGGAGATAAACCCCTATACTACCGGTGTTGTAGAGGTGATATCCTAGATGAGTCCTGCTATGGAGAGGAGATGAACCCCTATACTACCGGTGTTGTAGAGGTGATATCCTAGATGAGTCCTGCTATGGAGAGGAGATGAACCCCTATACTACCGGTGTTGTAGAGGTGATATCCTAGATGAGTCCTGCTATGGAGAGGAGATGAACCCCTATACTACTGGTGTTGTAGAGGAGATGAACCCCTATACTACTGGTGTTGTAGAGGTGATATCCTAGATGAGTCCTGCTATGGAGAGGAGATGAACCCCTATACTACTGGTGTTGTAGAGGTGATATCCTAGATGAGTCCTGCTATGGAGAGGTCTATATTAATTATGTTCTATATTTTTAATAACAGATGTTTATTATTAGTCATCCACTTCTCAGGGTAAGTGGTCTTTAATATTTCAGTAGGCTTCAGCAGGGGCATTTATAACCTGTTTGAAGCATGGTGTATGTGTGTGTGTTGTGACAGTGTGTAACGGCTCTCTTCTATCTCCTCCTCTGACGAAGAGGTAGAACAAGGATCGGACCAAAATGCAGCGTGATGATGATTCATGGTATATTTTAATGAAGGAAAAACTATACATGCAGAAACTACAAAAATAACGAAATGAAATAACGAAAACCGAAACAGCCCTATCTGGTGCAAACACAAAGACAGGAACAATCACCCACGAAAACACTCACAGAATATGGCTGCCTAAATATGGTTCCCAATCAGAGACAACGATAATCACCTGACTCTGATTGAGAACTGCCTCAGGCAGCCATAGACTACGTAGACACCCCACAAAACCCCTAAGACAAAAACACACCACAATAACCCATGTCACACCCTGGCCTGACCAAATAATTAAAGAAAACACAAAATACTAAGACCAAGGCGTGACAGAACCCCACCCCCCTAAGGTGCGGACTCCCGGACGCACCTCAAAACCATAGGAAGGGTCCGGGTGGGCGTCTGTCCATGGTGGCGGCTCCGGCTCGGGACGTGGACCCCACTCCATAAATGTCATAGTTCCTCCCCCTCGCGTCCTGGGATAATCCAATAGTCCTCACCCAGAACCCCACTGGACTGAGGGGCAGCTCGTGACTGAGGGGCAGCTCGTGACTGAGGGGCAGCTCGTGACTGAGGGGCAGCTCGTGACTGAGGGGCAGCTCGGGACTGAAGGGAAGCCCAGCACTGAGGGGAAGCCCAGCACTGAGGGGAAGCCCAGCACTGAGGGGAAGCCCAGCACTGAGAGGAAGCCCAGCACTGAGAGGAAGCTCAGGCAGGTAGTTGGCTTTGGCAGATCCTGGCTGGCTGGCGGATCTGGAAGAGTCTGGTTGACTGGCAGATCTGGAAGAGTCTGGTTGACTGGCAGATCTGGAAGAGTCTGGTTGACTGGCAGATCTGGAAGAGTCTGGTTGACTGGCAGATCTGGAAGAGTCTGGTTGACTGGCAGATCTGGAAGAGTCTGGTTGACTGGCAGATCTGGAAGAGTCTGGTTGACTGGCAGATCTGGAAGAGTCTGGTTGACAGGCAGATCTGGAAGAGTCTGGTTGACAGGCAGATCTGGAAGAGTCTGGTTGACAGGCAGATCTGGAAGAGTCTGGTTGACAGGCAGATCTGGAAGAGTCTGGTTGACAGGCAGATCTGGAAGAGTCTGGTTGACAGGCAGATCTGGAAGAGTCTGGTTGACAGGCAGATCTGGAAGAGTCTGGTTGACTGGCAGATCTGGAAGAGTCTGGTTGACTGGCAGATCTGGAAGAGTCTGGTTGACAGGCAGATCTGGAAGAGTCTGGTTGACAGGCAGATCTGGAAGAGTCTGGTTGACAGGCAGATCTGGAAGAGTCTGGTTGACAGGCAGATCTGGAAGAGTCTGGTTGACAGGCAGATCTGGAAGAGTCTGGTTGACTGGCAGATCTGGAAGAGTCTGGTTGACTGGCAGATCTGGAAGAGTCTGGTTGACTGGCAGATCTGGAAGAGTCTGGTTGACTGGCAGATCTGGAAGAGTCTGGTTGACTGGCAGATCTGGAAGAGTCTGGTTGACTGGCAGATCTGGAAGATCATGGCTGACTGGTGGATCTAGCTGCTCTGGCTGCTCCATGCAGACCGACAGCTCTGGCTGCTCCATGTAGATTGGCAACTCTGACTGCTCCATGCAGATTGACAGCTCTGGCTTCTCCATGCAGACTGGCAGCTCTGGCTGCTCCATGCAGACTGACAGCTCTGGCTGCTCCATGCAGACTGGTAGCTTTGTGCAGACTGACAGCTCTGGCTGCTCCATGCAAACTGGCAGCTCAGGCTGCTCCATGCAGACTGACAGCTCAGGCTGCTCCATGCAGGCTGACAGCTCTGGCTGCTCCATGTAGACTGGCAGCTCTGGCTGCTCCATGCAGACTGGCAGCTCTGGCTGCGTTGAACAGGCAGGAGGCTCCGGCAGCGCTGTAGAGGAGGAAGGCTCTGGAAACGCTGAACAGGCGGGAGACTCCGACAGCGCAGGAGAGGAGGAAAACGCTGCCTGCGCTGAACAGGCGGGAGGCTCCGACAGCGCTAGAGAGAAGGATGGCTCTGGCTGTGCTGAACAGGCGGGAGGCTCCGGCAGCACTAGAGGGAAGGAAGGCTCTGGCTGTGCTGAACAGACGAGGCACACTGAAGGCCTGGTGCGTGGTGCTGGAACTGGTGGTACTGGATCGAGGACACGCACAGGAAGCCTGGTGCGGGGAGCTGCCACCGGAGGACTGGTGTGTGGAGGTGGCTCTGGATAGACCGGACCGTGCAGGCGCGCTGGAGCTCTTGAGCACCAAGCCTGCCCAACTTTACCTGGCTCGATGCCAACTCTAGCCCGGCCAATACGAAGAGCTGGTATGTACCGCACCGGGCTATGCACCCGCACTGGAGACACCGTGCGCTCCATAGCATAACACGGTGCCTGCCCGGTCCCTCTAGCCCCCCGGTAAGCACAGGGAGTTTGCGCAATAAATGTTTTGGGGTGACTCTCAGGCTTCCATCCGCGTCGCCGTGCTGCCTCTTCATACCAGCGCCTCTCCACTCTCACCGCCTCCAGTTCTTCTTTGGGGCGTCGATATTCACCAGGCTGTGCCCATGGTCCTTTTCCGTCCAATATCTCTTCCCAAGTCCAGAAGTCCTTTGATCGCTGCTCCTCACGATTAACAGGGAGAGTTGGCTCAGGTCTGACTCCTGACTCCACTCTCTCCCTGAGCCCCCCCCCCAATACATTTTTGGGGCTGACTTTCGGGTTTCTTTCTGCGCCGCCGTGTCTTTCTCTTCGACTCCATTCTCCTATAGCCCTCTTCGCACTGCTCCAGCGAATCCCAGGCGGGCTCCGGCACTCTCTCTGGGTCGACCGCCCACCTGTCTATTTCCTCCCAAGTCGTATACTCCATACTCCTGCTGTCCATAACATCCTCCCATGTCCATTCCTCCTTTCGCTGCTCCTGCTGTCGCTGCCTGTTACCACGCCGCTCAGTGCGGGTGTGGTGGGTGATTCTGTAACGGCTCTCTTCTATCTCCTCCTCTGACGAAGAGGTAGAACAAGGATCGGACCAAAATGCAGCGTGATGATGATTCATGGTATATTTTAATGAAGGAAAAAACTATACATGCAGAAACTACAAAAATAACTAAATGAAATAACGAAAACCGAAACAGCCCTATCTGGTGCAAACACAAAGACAGGAACAATCACCCACGAAAACACTCACAGAATATGGCTGCCTAAATATGGTTCCCAATCAGAGACAACGATAATCACCTGACTCTGATTGAGAACTGCCTCAGGCAGCCATAGACTACGTAGACACCCCACAAAACCACTCAGTAAAAGGCCTGCTTGGATTTTGCTAAAAAGGCACCTAAAGGACTCTGACTATGGGAAACATGATTCTCTGGTCTGATGAAACCAAGATTGAACTCTTTGGCCTGAATGCCAAGTGTTGCGTCTGGAGGAAACCTGGTACCGTCCCTACGGTGAAGCTTGGTGGTGGCAGCATCATGCTGTGGGGATGTTTTTCAGCGACAGTGACTGGGCGACTAGCCAGGATCGAGGGAAAGATGAACGGAGCAAAATACAGAGATTCTTGATGAAAACCTGCTCCAGAGCGTACCTCACTGGGTCGAGGGTTCACCTTCCAACAGGACAACGACCCTAAGCACACAGCCAAGACAACGCAGGAGTGGCTTTGGGACAAGTCTCAATGTTCTTGAGTGGCCCAGCCAGAGCCCGGACTTGAACCCGATCGAACACCTCCTGGAGAGACCTAAAAATAGCTGTGTAGTAACGCTCCCCAACCAACCTGACACAGCTTGAGAGGATCTGCAGAGAAGAATGGGAGAAACTCCCCAAATACAGGTGTGCCAAGCTTGTAGCGTCATAGCCAAGAAGACTTGAGGCTGTAATCGCTGCCAAAGGTGCTTCAATAAGTACAGAGTAAATGGTCTGAATACTTTATGTAAATGTAATATTTCTGTTTATTATTTGTTTATACATTTGTTAAGATTTCTAAATCTGTTTTTGATTTGTCATTATAGGTTATTGCGTGTAGATTGATGATGATGTTGATGGGGGGGGGGGCTATTTAGTCCATTTTTAGAATAAGGTTGTAAAGTAACAATGTGGAAAAAGTCTAGGGGTCTGAATACTTTCCTAATGCACTGTATATACAATCCATTCTTCCAGATAAACAGCTGGTTAGATATATCTCAAATTACGCAAGTAAAGCAACCATAGATTGTTCTAAAGGAAGTGTGTAAAATCTCATCTCTGAAAACAGACATGGTCTCTAATCCAGGAGGTTAGCTGATCATCAGCAGTGGCTGTGTAATCGTTGTGTCACTCTGCCTGCCCAGCTGTAAGCAGAGCCTCGTAGCTCGACTCATACTGCCTGGGGCTGTGTGTTTTATCTTTTATTACTGTCAGTAGTGAGAGTCCCACTGCCGTTGACCTCTGTGTCCCCCTTTTATGACATCATTGCCTGTGTTTGCGTGCAGGAGACTCTGGAGGACATTGATAAGAATGGAGACGGACATGTGGACGAGGATGAGTATATTGGTGAGTTGGGGAGGCGTGACTGGGGTTGACACTGCATCAGAAGACTAACCCTTCATGAACACAGGTTACAGGTCATTTTCACTCACTTCATTTATTTATTTATTTTTTTCTCCCTTTTTCAGTGGAATTTCCTTTTTTTTTTACACACGAGGACAGGTCTACCCTCATTTTAATGCAACACTATTTTTAACCAATTTGTGTAATTATTTTCTCCACAAACTATATCATGTTCTTATGGTATATTGGAAGTGTTTACAAGGTTTGGTGTTAGTATCTCCTGGGTCTTCTAGACTAGAGGAAGAGTTCCTAACACAAGATGTGGGCAACCCCATGAGCTCTGTGACCTGATTAGGAATCAAAGGCCTGTTTGTTGGTTGCTTTGGGAAACTCTGCTGTGACGCTGCAGTCTGCTGACTTAGTCTCAGTCTGCCTATTCAAGGATTTCACTGTTCCTTTTTGGTTGTGTTTTTACATGAATATCCACTTAGAAACTGCTTAGAAACATTACATAGCTTGCTTGTATACCGTTAGTAGAGTTTTGATTACAGGTCCTTATAGTAAATGGCTTATACAGGGAATGCAGATGAACAAACAATGATTTACAACATTTTTACTAATGGTTAACAAACTATTTAGTTCTGGTTTATAAGCATACTTTCAAACAAAGTGTTCGCTTTTGACCTTCTTTGAGTATGTCATCCCATATCTTCCTGTGTCATTGCAGCGGACATGTTTTCCCATGAGGAGGGAGGTCCAGAACCAGACTGGGTCAGAACGGAGCGAGACCAGTTCTCTGACTTCCGGGACCTGAACAAGGACGGAAAGATGGACGTGGCGGAGATTCGCCACTGGATCCTGCCCCAGGACTACGATCACGCCATGGCAGAGGCCCGACACCTGGTCTACGAGTCAGACCAGGACAAGGTACTGATCCTGTAACCTAGTCTACGAGTCAGACCAGGACACGGTACTGATCCTATAACCTAGTCTACGAGTCAGACCAGGACAAGGTACTGATCCTGTAACCTAGTCTAGGAGTCAGACCAGGACAAGGTACTGATCCTATAACCTAGTCTATGAGTCAGACCAGGACAAGGTACTGATCCTATAACCTAGTCTACGAGTCAGACCAGGACACGGTACTGATCCTATAACCTAGTCTACGAGTCAGACCAGGACAAGGTACTGATCCTATAACCTAGTCTACGAGTCAGACCAGGACACGGTACTGATCCTGTAACCTAGTCTACGAGTCAGACCAGGACAAGGTACTGATCCTATAACCTAGTCTACGAGTCAGACCAGGACAAGGTACTGATCCTATAACCTAGTCTACGAGTCAGACCAGGACAAGGTACGGATCCTATAACCTAGTCTACGAGTCAGACCAGGATAAGGTACTGATCCTATAACCTAGTCTACGAGTCAGACCAGGACAAGGTACTGATCCTATAACCTAGTCTACGAGTCAGACCAGGAAAAGGTAGTGATCCTATAACCTAGTCTACGAGTCAGACCAGGACATGGTACTGATCCTGTAACCTAGTCTACGAGTCAGACCAGGACAAGGTACTGATCCTATAACCTAGTCTACGAGTCAGACCAATATGACAAACGATTGTTTAAGTTTTCACTCCTCTTTACCAATTTTCTGGCTGGTAATATTATGTAGGACAGTTTTTTTTATAATGTCTTAGCTGTCAAAATGGAGGGATTGAATTTCAAGTGTTAGTTCTTTAGTAGTAGGAGATCTTATCGACTCTATGTAAACCTGACTGGGTTCTCTCTTCTCAGGACACAATGCTGACCAAGGAGGAGATCCTGGAGAACTGGAACATGTTTGTAGGAAGTCAGGCCACCAACTATGGAGAAGACCTGACCAAGAACCATGATGAACTCTGAGCATAGTTTATTGTTGTGTTTGTGGCAGGGCGGTCGGACCTCAACTGAGCATCGTCAACCTCGACCACAAACTTGTCTGGTCCTCAGCCTTATCCTGCTAAATGTCATCAGTTGAACACAAACATAGTTCCAACACTGCAGTAACCCCCCCCCCCCCCCCCCCCCCCCGAGGGGAGGGGCCAAGGAATAGTCTGTTCCTACCACTGACGGTCCAGGTCCTCCTGAGCGGCTGGACCGGGTTTGGTCCCGTTTCTGACATTTAGGAACAGTGATTGACCACAACCAACCTCCTTGCGACTGCCTTGGACGTTGCTTATCAGCCAAACTCCCATCTGGCTTAGCAGCCTTTTACATCTCTATACACAGATCATCACATCACCATCTTTTACCGTTTGATCATTTCCCTTATATTGTCTTTTCTTTCAACCTTACATGATTTTAGCAGAGATGAGAACATAGGGTTGATCGTCAGGAATATTTGATTTGATTGTGGTTCCAATGTGAAAACAAAGCACAACCTAGAATACTCTAATTCTATTTATTTAGTCATTTAACTTGAGGAGGTGAAGAAGCCTGGGAGGTATAAGAGTTAGACAGAGGTCAATGGGTGTTTATGAAGGCTGCCTACTCGTTGAACTTGTCAGATATCACTACACACGTTGTTTTTATACAGTGGACACAGATGTTGTTTTGCTGGCCAGTAAAGACTATTTTATAAATCAGATATTTTGTGAAGTGCTCTTGGATTTGCGAGCTTCCTGTTGTTTTAGGAACTCTTACTAACACCCATCTTAATGATATGCTCTTTGCACGCATCTTTTCCCAATACAGTCTGTGAAAACATTCATTTTAATCACTTTTGCTTAGTTCGCTTGTTTGTTTTATACACTTAAGGCCTGTGTAAAAATGTAATATGAGTTTCATGCAAAATAACCAGGATATTGTCATGATGAAAATGTAGGTTTAGCCTTTTCATTGTTATGGGAGTTTTGGAGTGATGTAAAATGACTTGAAACGCAGAAGAGGGGTTCCAGAGTACTGTATGTGTGTCCTCCATTACCTCAAAGCTGCTTCTCATATTGACACTATTGTTCACGTCGTAAGATAGGACTTTCTGTTACATCACTTCCTCTTGTACCATGCCAAATGTACTCCCTTGTGTATATTAATGTTTTAGAAAAAGAAACCAATTTTCCCATTCTTGTCTAGTTTGTATCTCTATGACGACCCACATCTTTTTTTATATGTACAGGTTTTTCTCTGTATGAGAAGTTAAGACAAGGTTTTTCTCTGTATGAGAAGTTAAGACAAGGTTTTTCTCTGTATGAGAAGTTAAGCCAAGGTTTTTCTCTGTATGAGAAGTTAAGCCAAGGTTTTTCTCTGTATGAGAAGTTAAGACAAGGTTTTTCTCTGTATGAGAAGTTAAGCCAAGGTTTTTCTCTGTATGAGAAGTTAAGCCAAGGTTTTTCTCTGTATGAGAAGTTAAGCCAAGGTTTTTCTCTGTATGAGAAGTTAAGCCAAGGTTTTTCTCTGTATGAGAAGTTAAGCCAAGGTTTTTCTCTGTATGAGAAGTTAAGCCAAGGTTTTTCTCTGTATGAGAAGTTAAGCCAAGGTTTTTCTCTGTATGAGAAGTTAAGCCAAGGTTTTTCTCTGTATGAGAAGTTAAGCCAAGGTTTTTCTCTGTATGAGAAGTTAAGCCAAGGTTTTTCTCTGTATGAGAAGTTAAGCCAAGGTTTTTCTCTGTATGAGAAGTTAAGCCAAGGTTTTTCTCTGTATGAGAAGTTAAGCCAAGGTTTTTCTCTGTATGAGAAGTTAAGCCAAGGTTTTTCTCTGTATGAGAAGTTAAGCCAAGGTTTTTCTCTGTATGAGAAGTTAAGCCAAGGTTTTTCTCTGTATGAGAAGTTAAGCCAAGGTTTTTCTCTGTATGAGAAGTTAAGCCAAGGTTTTTCTCTGTATGAGAAGTTAAGCCAAGGTTTTTCTCTGTATGAGAAGTTAAGCCAAGGTTTTTCTCTGTATGAGAAGTTAAGCCAAGGTTTTTCTCTGTATGAGAAGTTAAGCCAAGGTTTTTCTCTGTATGAGAAGTTAAGACAAGGTTTTTCTCTGTATAAGAAGTTAAGCCAAGGTTTTTCTCAACTCAAATGTATTTATAAAGCCCTTCTTACATCAGCATACATGTCACAAAGTGCTGTACAGAAACCCAGCCTAAAACCCCAAACAGCAAGCAATGCAGGTGTAGAAGCACAGTGGCTAGGAAAAACTCCCTAGAAAGGCCAATACCTAGGAAGAAACCTAGAGAGGAACCAGGCTATGAGGGGTGGCTAGTCCTCTTCTGGCTGGGCCGGGTGGACAATATAACAGAACATGGCCAAGATGTTCAAATGTTCATAAATGACCAGCATTGACAAATAACAATAATCACAGTAGTTGTCGAGGGTGCAACAGGTCAGCACCTCAGGAGTAAATGTCAGTTGGCTTTTCATAGCCGATCATTGATAGTATCTCTACCACTCCTGCTGTCTCTAGAGAGTTGAAAACAGCAGGTCTGGGACAGGTAGCACATCCGGTGAACAGGTCAGGGTTCCATAGCCGCAGGCAGAACAGTTGAAACTGGAGCACAGCCAGGTGAACTAGGAACAGAAAGGAGTCATCATGCCAGGTAGTCGTGAGGCATGGTCCTAGGGCTCAGGTGCTCTGAGAGAAAGAAAGAGAGAATTAGAGAGAGCATACTTAAATTCACACAGGACACCGGACAGGAGAAATACTCCAGATATAACAGACTGACCCTAGCCCCCCGACACAAACTACTGCAGCATAAATACTGTAGGCTGAGACAGGAGGGGTCAGGAGACACTGTGGCCCCATCCGATAATACCCCCGGACAGGGCACAACAGGCAAGATATAACCCCACCCACTTTGCCAAAGCACAGCCCCCACACCACTAGAGGGATATCTTCCACCACCAACTTACCATCCTGAGACAAGGCTGAGTATAGCCCACAAAGATCTCCGTCGCGGCACAACCCAAGAGAGGGTGCCAACCCAGACCAACCCAGCAGGTCTCTGCTAAGCTCAGTTGTAGGATTGGTACCTCTTGTTTGAGTTTAGGGCCTTGGAAAGGGTGCAGTCATGAACACGGTCTGGCAGAGAGCTGGAGAGATTGGGTATCATTTGAAGCAGGACAAACACACAGAGAAACAAACACCAATTTAAACACCTTTCACATCCCACACACAAAATAGGCTTTAAGTTTTTTCTCTGTCTCTGTCTGTCTGTCTGTCTGTCTGTCTGTCTGTCTGTCTGTGTCTTTCTCTCTGTCTGTCTGTGTCTTTCTCTCTGTCTGTGTCTGTCTCTCTCTGTCTGTGTCTGTCTGTCTCTCTCTGTATCTCTGTCTGTCTGTGTCTGTCTCTCTGTATCTATCTATCTCTGTCTGTCTGTCTCTGTATCTATCTCTGTCTCTCTGTATCTCTGTCTGTCTGTCTCTGTCTGTCTGTCTCTCTGTCTGTATCTATCTCTGTCTGTCTGTCTGTCTGTCTGTCTGTGTCTGTCTGTCTGTCTGTCTGTCTGTCTGTCTGTCTGTCTGTCTCTCTCGCTCTGTCTCTGTATCTATCTCTGTCTGTCTGTGTCTCTGTATCTCTGTCTGTCTGTCTGTCTGTGTTTGTCTCTCTTCGTCTCTCTCTGGTGTATAAACACCACTAGCAGTTACCCTCACTCTCACGCTATTTTCTTTCTCTCCTCTTGTTCTTAGTCTTGCTCTCACGCTTTCTATTTCTCTCTGACACAGGCGAGCACTCAGGACAGCTGTGATCAGAGCTTAACAAGGCATTCTATTGTCTTGGATGACTCAAACAGTCTGTCATTTCCAACCATTACAGCTACTGGAGGCCTGTTAAAACCCCTATCCTGTAGCTACAGGTGTACCTGTTAAATATCAATCCTTGTGTGTGAGACCGACCAGCTTACTGGCTGCTACTGCTTGGCTACAGGCCAAACTGTCCACAGGGCCACTGACTTGCTAATTGATTTTCCACTACAGGTTGCTGAAGTGTGTGTGTGTGTTTATATACACACTAGCACTAGTGTGCTTGCCGTTTCGTTGGCATGCCTCCACTAATGTTTGTACATCTGTCTATTTGACTGAGTGAGTGTTAAAACACGAGGCATACCGGTATTCTGTTGACACTGTCACTGACTAATTGAAACTCACACACACTGTTCGCAGGGATCGGGTGAACATGACTACAGTCGCTCCTGGCTGTTCCAGTGTAACTCTCCAATGTAACTGAGAAAGCCACCCAGCATGGTCTGTCCTCTCATGTGGAATATACGGGTGGAGACGTGTGTCTGTTAGCATGACAAGTGGAGTGGGACCAATGTGATGAAGCTCATTAGGAACTAGAGATGGCTGTGTACTGTGTGTGTTAGGCTGTCATTCTGTTTTAATAGAGGGCCTTGTTGCAGATTCTATGGAACGCCATGGAATAAGAGGTCATCTTGTATGCTAGCATTTCTTACCAGGCACTCTGGAATGGGGATAAGGCACCGAATGTCTTTGAGGTAGTTTAATATTGTGGAAGCTAGGTGTCTTAAGGTGGCGGTTTAGTTTCATGTTGTGGAAGCTAGGTGTCTTAAGGTGGCGGTTTAGTTTCATATTGTGGAAGCTAGGTGTCTCGAGGCGGCAGTTTAGTTTCATGTTGTGGAAGCTAGGTGGAAGCTAGGTGTCTCGAGGTGGTGGTTTAGTTTCATATTGTGGAAGCGAGGTGGTGGCTTAGTTTCATATTGTGGAAGCTAGGTGGAATCCTGGTGTCTCGAGGTGGTGGTTTAGTTGCATATTTTGGAAGCTAGGTGTCTCGAGGTGGCGGTTTAGTTTCATATTTTGGAAGCTAGGTGGAAGCTAGGTGTCTCGAGGTGGCGGTTTAGTTTCATATTGTGGTAGCTAGGTGATGGTTTAGTTTCATATTGTGGAAGCTAGGTATCTTAAGGTGGTAGTTTAGTTTCATGTTGTGGAAGCTAGGTGTCTCGAGGTGGCAGTTTAGTTTCATATTGTGGAAGCTAGGTGGAAGCGAGGTGGTGGCTTAGTTTCATATTGTGGAAGCTAGGTGGAATCCTGGTGTCTCGAGGTGGTGGTTTAGTTTCAACCAAAGCAGTAACAAAAGGCCTTTAGATTTGGGGCGAGGGCCAACCAAAGCAGTAACAAAAGGCCTTTAGATTTGGGGCGAGGGCCAACCAAAGCAGTAACAAAAGGCCTTTAGATTTGGGGCGAGGGCCAACCAAAGCAGTAACAAAAGGCCTTTAGATTTGGGGCGAGGGCCAACCAAAGCAGTAACAAAAGGCCTTTAGTTTTGGGGCGAGGGCCAACCAAAGCAGTAACAAAAGGCCTTTAGTTTTGGGGCGAGGGCCAACCAAAGCAGTAACAAAAGGCCTAAGATTTGGGGCGAGGGCCAACCAAAGCAGTAACAAAAGGCCTTTAGATTTGGGGTGAGGGCCAACCAAAGCAGTAACAAAAGGCCTTTAGATTTGGGGCGAGGGCCAACCAAAGCAGTAACAAAAGGCCTTTAGTTTTGGGGCGAGGGCCAACCAAAGCAGTAACAAAAGGCCTTTAGATTTGGGGCGAGGGCCAACCAAAGCAGTAACAAAAGGCCTTTAGATTTGGGGCGAGGGCCAACCAAAGCAGTAACAAAAGGCCTTTAGATTTGGGGCGAGGGCCAACCAAAGCAGTAACAAAACAAAATAAACCAGTGGAAGACACATCAGAAAGCCTGACTGAAAATGTGTCTTGAGTCTACAACAATATTATATTCCTCCCTCACCATTAGCCACCAATACTACATTCCTCTCCTGTCTTTTCCAGATATCTCTATTTCTTCCCTCTCTCCATCTATTCTCATATTTTTTCTCCTCTCTCTCAGGCTGTGGATACCAAAGCCCAGGGTTGTGTTTCTGATGGTCTGTTGTGGCTCATTTGACCCTTCCTCTACCAAGGCCTTCATAACAGACAGACTGCTATCCTGAACAGAGGTCTGGAACTACCAAGGTGTTCATAACATACAGACTGCTATCCTGAACAGAGGTCTGGAACTACCAAGGTGTTCATAACAGACAGACTGCTATCCTGAACAGAGGTCTGGAACTACAAAGGCGTTCATAACAGACCCCTATCCTGAACAGAGGTCTGGAACTACCAAGGCATTCATAACAGACAGACTGCTATCCTGAACAGAGGTCTGGAACTACCAAGGCATTCATAACAGACAGACTGCTATCCTGAACAGAGGTCTGGAACTACCAAGGCGTTCATAACAGACCCCTATCCTGAACAGAGGTCTGGAACTACCAAGGCGTTCATAACAGACCCCTATCCTGAACAGAGGTCTAGAACTACCAAGGCATTCATAACAGACCCCTATCCTGAACAGAGGTCTAGAACTACCAAGGCGTTCATAACAGACCCCTATCCTGAACAGAGGTCTAGAACTACCAAGGCGTTCATAACAGACCACACTATGTGGGTCTTCCAGGCCTATAGGACATCTGCATATGGTTGAATATATACGGTGTTACTATGTGAGTCTTCCAGGCCTATAGGACATCTGCATATGGTTGAATATATACGGTGTTACTATGTGAGTCTTCCAGGCCTATAGGACATCTGCATATGGTTGAATATATACGGTGTTACTATGTGGGTCTTCCAGGCCTATAGGACATCTGCATATGGTTGAATATATACGGTGTTACTATGTGAGTCTTCCAGGCCTATAGGACATCTGCATATGGTTGAATATATACGGTGTTACTATGTGAGTCTTCCAGGCCTATAGGACATCTGCATATGGTTGAATATATACGGTGTTACTATGTGGGTCTTCCAGGCCTATAGGACATCTGCATATGGTTGAATATATACGGTGTTACTATGTGAGTCTTCCAGGCCTATAGGACATCTGCATATGGTTGAATATATACGGTGTTACTATGTGAGTCTTCCAGGCCTATAGGACATCTGCATATGGTTGAATATATACGGTGTTACTATGTGGGTCTTCCAGGCCTATAGGACATCTGCATATGGTTGAATATATACGGTGTTACTATGTGAGTCTTCCAGGCCTATAGGACATCTGCATATGGTTGAATATATACGGTGTTACTATGTGGGTCTTCCAGGCCTATAGGACATCTGCATATGGTTGAATATATACGGTGTTACTATGTGGGTCTTCCAGGCCTATAGGACATCTG
>NW_022261980.1:5874145-5886645 GCF_002021735.2 Oncorhynchus kisutch | reverse complement strand
CCAAAAGCATGTGATCAGGATACATCAGTTCGTTTGTTTGGTTGGAAAACATTGCAAAATAAAATTCCTATCAAATCTATTTCTGTATGAGAGAGAGAAACATTGTTGTCTAGACCTTTTAGGACAATCCACATCTTCCTCCATCCCTCATCTCTCTATCCCTCCATCCATCCCTCATCCTTCATCTCTCTATCCCTCCATCCATCCATCCCTCATCCTTCATCTCTCTATCCCTCCATCCATCCATCCCTCATCCTTCATCTCTCTATCCCTCCATCCATCCCTCATCCTTCATCTCTCTATCCCTCCATCCATCCATCCCTCATCCTTCATCTCTCTATCCCTCCATCCATCCCTCATCCTTCATCTCTTTATCCCTCCATCCATCCCTCATCCTTCATCTCTCTATCCCTCCATCCATCCATCCCTCATCCTTCATCTCTCTATCCCTCCATCCATCCCTCATCCTTCATCTCTTTATCCCTCCATCCCTCCCTCATCCTTCATCTCTCTATCCCTCCATCCCTCCCTCATCCTTCATCCCTCTATCAAATCTAATTTGATTTGCCACATGCACCAAATACAACAAGTGTAGACTTTACCGTGAAATACTTATTTACAAGCCCTTAACCAACAGTGCAGTTCAAGAATAAATATTTACCAAGTAGGATAAAATAAAAAGTAATAATAAAAAGTAACACAATAAGAATAACAATAACAAGGTTCTATACAGAGGCACCGGTCCCGAGTCAGTGTGCGGGGGTACAGGCTAGTTAAGGTTATCTGTACATGTAGGTGGGGGCGAAGTGACTATGCATAGGTAACAAACAAACAGCAAGTGTACAAAAGGGGGGGGGGTTCAATGTAAATAGTCCGGTGGCGATTTTATGAATTGTTCAGCAGTCTTATGGCTTGGGGGTAGAAGCTGCTGAGGAGCCTTTTGGTCCTTGACTTGGCGCTCCAGTACCGCTTGCTGTGCGGTAACAGAGAAAACAGTCTATAACTTGGGTGACTGGAGTATCTGACAATTGTATGGGCTTTCCTCTGACGCCGCCTATTATATAGGTCCTGGATTGCAGGAAACTTGGCCTCAGTGATGTATTGGGCCATTCGCACTACCCTCTGTAGGGCCTTACGGTCAGATGCCGAGCAGTTGCCTTACCAGGCGGTGATGCAACCGGTCAGGAGGCTCTCGATGGTGCAGCTGTAGAACCTTTTGAGGATCTGGGGACACATGCCAAGTCTTTTCAGTATTCTGAGAGTGAAAAGGTTTTGTCGTGCCCTCTTCACGACTGTCTTGGTATGTTGGACCATGATAGTTTGTTGGTGATGTGGAAACCAAGGAACTTGAAACTCTCGACCCTCTCCACAAGGCCATAAGGCTATAAGGCCATAAGAAGAAAATGCTCACCCAGAAGAAGCGCTCCTAGTGGCCGGGGACTTTACAAGCATACAAATCAGTTTTACCAAATGTTTACAAGCATGTCACATGTGCAACCAGGGAAAGAAAAATCCTAGACCACCTTTACTCCACACAGAGATGCATACAAAGCTCTCCCCCGCCCTCCATTTGGCAAATCTGACCACAATTCTATCCTCCTGATTACAAGCAAAAACTAAAGCAGGAAGTACCAGTGACTCGCTCAATACGGAAGTGGTCAGATGACGCGGATGCTACACTACAGGACTGTTTTGCTGCCACAGACTGGAATATGTTCCGGGATTCATCCAATGGTATTGAGGAATACACCACCTCAGTCATCCGCTTCATCAATAAGTGCATCGATGACGTCATCCCCACAGTGACTGTACGTACATATCTCAACCAGAAGCCATGGATTACAGGCAACATCCGCATCGAGCTAAAGGCTAGAGCTGCCACTTTCAAGGAATTGGAGACTAATCTGGACGCTTATAAGAAATCCCACTCTTCCCTCAGACGAACCATCAAACAAGCAAAGCGTCAATACAGGATCAAGATTGAATCCTTCTGCACCTGCTCTGACGCTCGTCGGATGTGGCAGGGCTTGAAAACTATTACGGACTACAAAGGGAAACCCAGACGCGAGCTGCCCAGTGATGCGAGCCTACCAGATGAGCTAAATGCCTTTTATGCTCGCTTCGAGGCAAGTAACACTGAAGCATGCACGAGAGCACCAGCTGTTCTGGATGACTGTGTGATAACGCTCTCAGTAGCTGATGTGAACAAAACCTTTAAACAGGTCAACATTCACAACACCGCTGGGCCAGACGGATTACCAGGACGTGTATTCAAAGCATACGCGGACCAACTGACAAGTGTCTTCACTGACATTTTCAACCTCTCCCTGACCGAGTCTGTAATACCAACATGTTTCAAGCAGACCACCATAGTCCCTGTGCCTAAGGAAGCGAAGGTAACCTGCCTAAATAATTACCGCCCCGTGGCACTCACGTCGGTAGCCATGAAGTGCTTTGAAAGGTTGGTCATGGCTCACATCAACAGCATCCTTCCGGACACCCTAGACCCACTCCAATTCGCATACCGCCCCAACAGATTCACAGATGACACAATCTCAATCGCACTCCACACCGCCCTTTCTCACTTGGACAAAAGGAACACGTGTGAGAATGCTGTTCATTGACTACATGTCAGCATTCAACACCAGAATGCCCACGAAGCTAATCACTACGCTAAGGACTCTGGGAGTAACACCTCCCTCTGCAACTGGATCCTGGACTTCCTGACGGGCCGCCCCCAGGTGGTAAGAGTAGGCAACAACACGTCTGCCACGCTGATCTTTAACACTGGGGCCCCTCAGGGGTGTGTACTTAGCCCCCTCCTGTATTCCCTGTTCACCCACGACTGCGTGGCCAAACACGACTCCAACACCATCATTAAGTTTGCTGATGACACAACAGTGGTATGCCTGATCACCGACAACGATGAGATGGACTATAGGGAGGAGGTCAGAGAACTGGCAGTGTGGTGCCACGACAACAACCTCTCCCTCAATTTGAGCAAGTCTAAGGAGCTGATCATGGACTACAGGAAAAGGCGGGCCGAACAAGCCCCCATTAACATCGACGGGGCTGTACCAATATAGGATGCCCTACATCCTTCGATCCCTCCATCCCTCTATCCATCCGTCTATCACTTCATCCCTCTATCCCTCCATCCCTCTATCCCTCTATCCATCCGTCTATCCCTCCATCCCTCTATCCCTCCATCCTTCTATCCCTCTATCCCTCCTCTTCCTCCATCCCTCTCTCCCTCCATACCTATCTTTCTATCCATATATCCCTCCATCCCTCTATCCCTCTTCTTCCTCCCTCCATCCATCCATCTCTCGATCCCTCTATCCCTCTATCCCTCATCCTGCTATACCTCTATCCCTCCTCTTCCTCCATCCCTCTATCCCTCCTCTTCCTCAATCCCTTCATCCATCTATCCATCTATCCCTCTATCACTCCATCCTTATATCAATCTATCCCTCCATCCCTCCTCCTCGCCCCTCTGTCCATCCATCTCTCGATATCTCTATCCCTCCATCCCTCCTCCTCGCCCCTCCATCCATCCATCTCTCGATATCTCTATCCCTCCATCCCTTCCGATTGAGCCGACATATGCAGATTTCCCCCGAATACGGTCTCCGCTAACGCAGGAATATTTCCTTTAAATGTCAATCAGGCTACAACATGAAACTTCTATAATATTGATTGAATCCAGCCCAATGTCTCGTTTTCCATCCCTCCATCTTCAGGAAGCAGGGTCCTGTGATCTGATGTCTCACACGATGGAAACACATATAATCTTATTTCAGCCTAGCATCCTCCACAAGAGGGGAGTTGAGAGAAGACGAGATGAGAGAAGACAAGATGAGAGGAGGAGAAAGGAGAGAAGACGAGATGAGAGAAGATGCGATGAGAGGAGGAGAAAGGAGAGAAGACGAGATGAGAGAAGATGAGATGAGAGAAGACGAGATGAGAGAAGACGACCTGAGAGGAGGGGAAAGGAGAGAAGACGAGATGAGAGAAGATGAGATGAGAGAAAGCAAGATGAGAAAGGAGAGAAGACGAGATGAGAGAATATGAGATGAGAGGAGGAGAAAGGAGAGGAGGAGAAAGGAGAGAAGACGAGATGAGAGAAGAAGAGCTGAGAGGAGGGAAAAGGAAAGGAGAGAAGACGAGATGAGAGAAGATGAGATGAGAGAAGGCGAGATGAGAAAGGAGAGAAGACGAAATGAGAGAAGAGGAGATGAGAGAAGATGAGCTGAGAGGAGGAGAACGGAGAGAAGACGAGATGAGAGAAGATGAGATGAGAGAAAGCGAGATGAGAAAGGAGAGGAGATGAGAGAGGACAAGATGAGAGGAGTAGAAAGGAGAGAAGACGAGATGAGAGGAGGAGAAAGGAGAGGAGGAGAAAGGAGAGAAGACGAGATGAGAGGAGACGAGATGAGAGGAGACGAGATGAGAGAAGACAAGATGAGAAAGGAGAGAAAAGAGAGTGCCATGTATCAGAATGTAAAAGTGTGTGTGTGTGTGTGTGTGTGTGTGTGCACGTGTGTGTTTGTATGTGTGTGTGTGTATGTGTGTGTGCGGGTGTGTGTGTCTGGGCGTGTTTGTTTGTGTGTGTATATGTATCTGTGCCCTCTCTCTAGGGACCATCCCATTGTTCCTTTTTTCTGCGACAGACTCAAGGTGTTTTCCTCTCCTGTCCCCCCCCCCCCCCTCATCTCTCTTCCATCTCTTCTCCCTGTGTGAGAATGTAACCCTCCCAGGCCGCATCTGAGCTCGGGCCCCCGAGGGCCCTACAGTCCCAATGCTCCAAACCCCAGCAGCCCCTCAGGTTCCCCACTCTACCATAGGGAATTCCAAGGGCCCCCCAGGCCTTCAGACTATGGAGCAGCAGCCCAGCACAGGGGAGCCAGCCCAGAGGGGGAAACGTGTCTGGGAATACAACTAATGCTTCAGTGAGCATGGAGACAGCTCTTGATAGTGCCTTCTGTTGGTGTAGCTCTGCATGTGTCTGGGCATAATCTGAAGGAGGGCATTTTGCATACACATATGCAGATGTAGGATCTTCATTTGAGACAGTTTCTACAACATTACATTTTTAATAATTCTGCAGCCACAGGAAATGTGCATTATTATGTGGATTATAATTAATGGACATTTGTGTACGTGTTGATATATTTTTCATAAGGGGAAAAAAATTCAAAATGGAAATTATAAACTTCAGAAGCCTTTTTAAACCTCAAATACACGAAACGTTTTACAAAGGAAAGTTCTCCTGCAACAGGGTGATCAAATTAAGATCCTGTGTGTGCAGGAACACAGGTAGTTGTGCTCAGTAGGGGTCTAGCCTGCGAAGAACTCTGGTTCCCTGCTCTGCTCCTCAACCCACTAACATTCCCGTCGACTAGTTCAGTTCTATAACCTCGGATTTACACCAGGACCTGCTCTGCTCCTCAACCCACTAACATTCCAGTCGACTGGAGAATAGCTGGATCAATGGAAGATGGTTTAGGTCCGTGTCTTTTACGGTGTGTGATCAGGGCCTAAGATTTTGCCATGGAGCGTAGAAAACTGTTGCATTTTTAAAGCAATTTTTTTTTGCAATTCTACACATTTCTGCCATAGGGAGGAGAACAAATGTTACAGTTTTATAACACATTTCATGCAATTCTACACATTTTACCATGAATTATGCCATGCTACTTTGATATCTGAGTGAGAATGACTAACCAAATCAACGGGGCCCCCTGGAGGTCAGGGCCCCTGGGCACGTCAGCTGTGGGCCCCGTCGCTATTTGGCCATGATTACTACAAGTTTAGATAGCTGGCTAGACCATCAAAAAATTGTGAGCTGATATGGCTAATTCAGTGACTGTCAGTGACTGACACAAGATAAAAACTGATAAACGATGCACAACCACAATTATAAATTGTGTATTGGAGTGGGTAAAACTTGGTAAAACTCTAGACTGTCTTCTTCTGATCTCTCCCTCCATACTGGTACCCCCACAGAGACAGACCAAAGAGAAGCACTGCTTAATCAGAGTACAGTGGGATTAGCAGAGAGAAAACCCCCCAGGGATATCAACCCAGATCACACCAGCCACGGCTTCAAATGACTGACCCATGACCCAGACATAGAAGGCTGCCATTTTAATACTTCTAATTTAGTTTGGCGTGTATCCATGTCCATCTCAGAACTGATTCAGGCGGTGGAGTTGTGTAAAGAATGTGTGTGTGTGTGTGTGTGTGTGCCTGTGTACGTACGTGTGTGTGTTTCTGTCTGCACCATGTAATCAGCCTGATGGCCAGGTTTTAAGAGGTATTACAACTATAAGCCAGTATATACACTGAGTATACAAAACATTATGAACACCTGCTCTTTCCATGACAGACTGACCAGGTGAATCAGTGTAGATTAAGGGGAGGAGACAGGTTAAAGAAGGATTGTTAAGCCTTGAGACATGGATTGTGTATGTGTGTTATTCAGAGGGTGGATGGGCAAGACACAATATTTAAGTGTCTTTGAACAGGGTATGTCGGGCACACTGGTTTGTAACAGAACTGCAATGCTGCTGGGTTTTTCACGCTCAACAGTTTCCTGTGTGTATCAAGAATGGTCCACCAAAGGACATCCAGCCAACTTGACACAACTGTGGGAAGCATTAGAGTCAAAATGGACCAGCATCCCTGTGGAATGCTTTTGACACCTTGTAGAGTCCATGCCCCAACAAATTCAGGCTCTTCTGAGGGCAAAAGCCCTCCTCATTAACCCACACAGAGCCATACAACAGCCCTCATCATTAACCCACACAGAGTCATACAGCAGCCCTCATCATTAACCCACACAGAGCCATACAGCAGCCCTCATCATTAACCCACACAGAGTCATACAGCAGCCCTCCTCATTAACCCACACAGAGCCATACAACAGCCCTCATCATTAACCCACACAGAGCCATACAACAGCCCTCATTATTAACCCACACAGAGTCATACAGCAGCCCTCATTATTAACCCACACAGAGCCATACAGCAGCCCACATCATTAACCCACACAGAGCCATACAGCCGCTCTTATCATTAACCCACACAGAGTCATACAGCAGCCCTCATTATTAACCCACACAGAGCCATACAACAGCCTCATCATTAACCCACACAGAGCCATACAACAGCCTCATCATTAACCCACACAGAGCCATACAGCAGCCCACATCATTCACCCACACAGAGCCATACAGCCGCTCTTATCATTAACCCACACAGAGCCATACAGTAGCCCTCATCATTAACCCACACAGAGCCATACAACGGCCCTCATCATTAACCCACACAGAGCCATACAGTAGCCCTCATCATTAACCCCCATAGAGCCATACAACAGCCTAATCATTAACCCACACAGAGCCAGAGAGCAGCCCACATCATTAACCCACACAGAGCCATACAGCAGCCCTCATCATTAACCCACACAGAGCCATACAGCAGCCCACATCATTAACCCACACAGAGTCATACTGTAGCCCTCATCATTAACCCACACAGAGCCATACAACAGCCCTCATCATTAACCCACACAGAGTCATACTGTAGCCCTCATCATTAACCCACACAGAGCCATACAACAGCCCTCATCATTAACCCACACAGAGCCATACAGCAGCCCTCATCATTAACCCACACAGAGTCATACAGCAGCCCTCATTATTAACCCACACAGAGCCATACAACAGCCTCATCATTAACCCACACAGAGCCATACAACAGCCCTCCTCATTAACCCACACAGAGCCATACAACAGCATCATTATTAACCCACACAGAGCCATACAGCAGCCCTCATCATTAACCCACACAGAGTCATACAGCAGCCCACATCATTAACCCACACAGAGTCATACAGCAGCCCTCATCATTAACCCACACAGAGTCATACAGCAGCCCTCATTATTAACCCACACAGAGCCATACAACAGCCTCATCATTAACCCACACAGAGCCATACAGCAGCCCTCATCATTAACCCACACAGAGCCATACAGCAGCCCTCATCATTAACCCACACAGAGCCATACAGCAGCCCTCATCATTAACTCACACAGAGTCATACAGCAGCCCTCATTATTAACCCACACAGAGCCATACAGCAGCCCTCATCATTAACCCACACAGAGCCATACAGCAGCCCACATCATTCACCCACACAGAGCCATACAGCCGGTCTTATCATTAACCCACACAGAGCCATACAGTAGCCCTCATCATTAACCCACACAGAGCCATACAACAGCCCTCATCATTAACCCACACAGAGCCATACAGCAGCCCTCATCATTAACCCCCATAGAGCCATACAACAGCCTAATCATTAACCCACACAGAGCCAGAGAGCAGCCCACATCATTAACCCACACAGAGCCATACAGCAGCCCTCATCATTAACCCACACAGAGTCATACAGCAGCCCTCATTATTAACCCACACAGAGTCATACTGTAGCCCTCATCATTAACCCACACAGAGTCATACTGTAGCCCTCATCATTAACCCACACAGAGCCATACAACAGCCCTCATCATTAACCCCCACAGAGTCATACTGTAGCCCTCATCATTAACCCACACAGAGCCATACAACAGCCCTCATCATTAACCCCCACAGAGTCATACAGCAGCCCTCATCATTAACCCACACAGAGTCATACAGCAGCCCTCATCATTAACCCACACAGAGCCATACAACAGCCCTCATCATTAACCCCCACAGAGTCATACTGTAGCCCTCATCATTAACCCACACAGAGCCATACAACAGCCCTCATCATTAACCCACACAGAGCCATACAGCAGCCCACATCATTAACCCACACAGAGCCATACAACAGCCCACATCATTAACCCACACAGAGCCATACCACAGCCCTCATTATTAACCCACACAGAGCCATACAACAGCCCTCATTATTAACCCACACAGAGCCATACAACAGCCCTCATCATTAACCCACACAGAGCCATACAACAGCCCTCATTATTAACCCACACAGAGCCATACAGCAGCCCTCATCATTAACCCACACAGAGCCATACAGCAGCCCTCATTATTAACCCACACAGAGCCATACAACAGCCCTCATCATTAACCCACACAGAGCCATACAACAGCCCTCATTATTAACCCACACAGAGCCATACAACAGCCCTCATTATTAACCCACACAGAGCCATACAACAGCCCTCATCATTAACCCACACAGAGCCATACAACAGCCCTCATTATTAACCCACACAGAGCCATACAGCAGCCCTCATTATTAACCCACACAGAGCCATACAGCAGCCCTCATTATTAACCCACACAGAGCCATACAACAGCCCTCATTATTAACCCACACAGAGCCATACAACAGCCCTCATTATTAACCCACACAGAGCCATACAACAGCCTCATCATTAACCCACACAGAGCCATACAACAGCCCACATTATTAACCCACACAGAGCCATACAACAGCCCTCATTATTAACCCACACAGAGCCATACAACAGCCCTCATCATTAACCCACACAGAGCCATACAACAGCCCTCATTATTAACCCACACAGAGCCATACAACAGCCCTCATCATTAACCCCCACAGAGTCATACTGTAGCCCTCATCATTAACCCACACAGAGCCATACAGCAGCCCTCATTATTAACCCACACAGAGCCATACAACAGCCCTCATTATTAACCCACACAGAGCCATACAACAGCCCTCATTATTAACCCACACAGAGCCATACAACAGCCCTCATTATTAACCCACACAGAGCCATACAACAGCCCTCATTATTAACCCACACAGAGCCATACAACAGCCCTCATTATTAACCCACACAGAGCCATACAACAGCCCTCATTATTAACCCACACAGAGCCATACAACAGCCCTCATTATTAACCCACACAGAGCCATACAACAGCCCTCATTATTAACCCACACAGAGCCATACAACAGCCCTCATTATTAACCCACACAGAGCCATACAACAGCCCTCATTATTAACCCACACAGAGCCATACAACAGCCCTCATTATTAACCCACACAGAGCCATACAACAGCCCTCATTATTAACCCACACAGAGCCATACAACAGCCCTCATTATTAACCCACACAGAGCCATACAACAGCCCTCATCATTAACTCACACAGAGCCATACAACAGCCCTCATTATTAACCCACACAGAGCCATACAACAGCCCTCATTATTAACCCACACAGAGCCATACAACAGCCCTCATTATTAACCCACACAGAGCCATACAACAGCCCTCATTATTAACCCACACAGAGCCATACAACAGCCCTCATTATTAACCCACACAGAGCCATACAACAGCCCTCATTATTAACCCACACAGAGCCATACAACAGCTAACATTGACTCATGTTTTATTAAGCTGCATGCTATAACAGGATCACTCCTCCTCTTACTGCCCTGCACACACACTGACACACAACTCCACCCACATCATGCATTACTTCACAGGCCTGAGCAAACTGCCTCTCTGCATCATGTGGTGTAGACACAGACACGCTATACACTCAAAGCCCCTCACAACTGGGGTGTATCAGTTCAGAATGGGATGGATCTGGACTAGGGAAGGTACTGGTCTGGTCACAACAGAGGGTAACATCAGCTTTAGCCCTCCTCCTTTTCATTCCACAATCTCAGATCAATCTGACACAGTGGAATTTGGCCCCTGATTCTCACTGACAGGCAGACACTGCCCTCATGTGGCAGGAGGGTGTAACATCAGAGCATTTAATTTACTTGGGTGTCAGGAATGGGGATCATGGTGAACATACAGATCTAGGCCAGGTTTCAATCCGTGGAGCGCTGTGGAAAACGCACCATTTAAAGGTATTTCCGATTGAGTCGACATGTGAAGCGTTCACCGTGAATGGGAACGTGGGAACAGATCGATAGATTGGATAGAATCCCGGCCTTAGACCTTGATATATGTAGGCTTTTACATGTGTGGTGATGGGACCCAACCAATGGTGTTTATATGTGGTGATGGGACCCAACCAATGGTGTTTATATGTGGTGATGGGACCCAGCCAATGGTGATTATATGTGGTGATGGGACCCAGCCAATGGTGTTTATATGTGGTGATGGGACCCAACCAATGGTGTTTATATGTGGTGATGGGACCCAACCAATGGTGTTTATATGTGGTGATGGGACCCAGCCAATGGTGATTATATGTGGTGATTGGACCCAGCCAATGGTGTTTATATGTGGTGATGGGACCCAACCAATGGTGTTTATATGTGGTGATGGGACCCAGCCAATGGTGTTTATATGTGGTGATGGGACCCAGCCAATGGTGTTTATATGTGGTGATTGGACCCAACCAATGGTGTTTATATGTGGTGATTGGACTTAGCCAATGGTGTTTATATGTGGTGATGGGACCCAACCAATGGTGTTTATATGTGGTGATGGGACCCAGCCAATGGTGATTATATGTGGTGATTGGACCCAGCCAATGGTGTTTATATGTGGCGATTGGACTTAGCCAATGGTGTTTATATGTGGTGATGGGACCCAACCAATGGTGTTTATATGTGGTGATGGGACCCAGCCAATGGTGATTATATGTGGTGATTGGACCCAGCCAATGGTGTTTATATGTGGTGATGGGACCCAACCAATGGTGTTTATATGTGGTGATGGGACCCAGCCAATGGTGTTTATATGTGGTGATTGGACCCAACCAATGGTGTTTATATGTGGTGATGGGACCCAGCCAATGGTGATTATATGTGGTGATTGGACCCAGCCAATGGTGTTTATATGTGGTGATGGGACCCAACCAATGGTGTTTATATGTGGTGATGGGACCCAGCCAATGGTGTTTATATGTGGTGATTGGACCCAACCAATGGTGTTTATATGTGGTGATGGGACCCAACCAATGGTGTAGATGTCTCTCTAGAAACAAGGGTGCTATTGAAGTACATCCAGAGGAATGCATGATTCTCTTCTAATTTATAGGGGTCCATATGTTCCTGGTTTTGGAGATGTGTGTGGGAGATTTAGGAGGGGGAGACCTGCACCTTGTCCGGGTCACGGAGGGGTTGTGTTATCTCAGTCTGAACCCCGTTGGCTCCTCCTAAGGGTAAGATGTCTTGATATGAAATATGAGACAACACCACATACCAAAAAACGACACAACAACACTGACCAAAAGATCCACATTTAATACATTTGAACAGTACAAAAATACAAAATGACTGTTTAAAAAGGATAGCAATGAGTCATATATACACAAAGGAAGTGACATTTTACACTGTAGGCACATAAAACACACGTACACATTTCCTCCAGCAATCACAGTATAATTTTCTGTTTTACTCGTTGTCTCGTTGGACATAGAGTGACATTGTCTGTTTCCTAACTCCAGTTTACATGGTCTAGCTCCAGTACATACAGGTCTAGGA
>NW_022261980.1:5664145-5869145 GCF_002021735.2 Oncorhynchus kisutch | reverse complement strand
CAGAAAGATTACAGGTTATCACTGAGGAAAACACACACAGACAGAAAGATTACAGGTTATCACTGAGGAAAACACACACAGACAGAAAGATTACAGGTTATCACTGAGGAAAACACACAGAAAGATTACAAGTTATCACTGAGGAAAACACACAGACAGAAAAATTGCAGGTTATCACTGAGAAAAAAACACACACACAGAAAGATTACAAATGATCACTGAGGAAAACCCACACAGACAGAAAGATTACAGGTTATGACTAAGGAAAACACACACACACACAGAAAGATTACAGGTTATGACTAAGGAAAACACACACAGAAAGATTACAGGTTATCACTGAGGAAAACACACACAGACAGAAAGATTACAGGTTATCACGGAGGAAAACCCACACAGACAGAAAGATTGAAGGTTATCACGGAGGAAAACACACACACACAGAAAGATTGAAGGTTGTCACTGAGGAAAACACACACAGATAGAAAGAATATAGGTTATCAATGAAGAAAACACACACAGAAAGATGACAGATTATCACTGTAGAAAACACACACAGACAGAAAGATTACAGCTCCACATGATTTACTGTATACACCATTGAAGCTAACAAAAGCTTTATCTCAGTTAACGCAGAACTAAAATCTTGCATAATGTGGTTTACTTAGTCTGTCCACGAGACATCAACACAAGCTATACTGATATGATTTGACTGACTGAAATCAGTTGAACAGAGAAGAGACAGAGGTGGTGCGTAATGGCTGGACAATTTGCTTTTACGGTCAGAAAACCCCTCCCTCCCCCTCTCCCCCTCCCTCCCACCCTCCCTCCCCCTCTCCCCCTCCCTCCCACCCACCCTCCCTCCCTCCCACCCTCCCTCCCCCTCTGCCCCCTCCCTCCCTCCCTCCCACCCATCCTCCCTCCCTCCCCCCCCCCCCCACCCCTCCCTCCCTCCCCCCTCACCCCTCCCTCCCTCCCACCCTCCCTTGTTTCTGGATAATGAAGACATGACAGTATGGGAAACCCCACATACTTCCTTCATGAACACATCCAGTCCTCAAAGAGCTCATTAGAAACCCTGGGCTGTGAAGCCATTAGTCACATTGGCAGATGATTACACTGGCTACAACACACACACACACACACACACACACACACACACACACACACACACACAGAGAGAGAGACGTGATACACACCCACAGGCATTGAGGGTGAGTGTGACTGTGCCTAGTACATGGTGAACCAGTGCATGACATCACTCTGTCCTCACAGTATCATTACTGGAGGAGGAGGCAGAGGTGGAGGAGGAGGAGGTGGAGGAGGTGGAGGTGGAGGAGACGGCAGAGGAGGAGGTGGAGGTGGAGGTGGAGGAGGAGGAGACGGTGGAGGTGGGGGTGGAGGTGGAGGAGGAGGAGGAGACAGCAGAGGAGGAGGTGGGGGTGGAGGTGGAGGAGGAGGAGGAGGAGACGGCGGAGGTGGAGGTGGAGGTGGAGGAGGAGGAGGTGGAGGAAGAGGTGGAGGTGGAGGTGGAGGAAGAGGTGAGGGAGGAGGAAGAGACGGCGGAGGAGGAGGAGGTGGAGGACGAGGTGGAGGAGGAGGAGGAGGAGACGGCGGAGGAGGAGGAGGTGGAGGTGGAAGAGGTGGAGGAGGAGGTGGAGGAGGAGGTGGCTGAGGAAGGGGTGGAGGAGGTGGAGGAGGGGAAGGTGGAGGACAGTGTACAATATCCTGTACATCAGTGGAGGCTAGTGATGGGAGGAAGGCTGATAGTAATGGACATAATGGAGTGGATGGAATGGAATGAATGTTTCCATGTGTTTCATTCCATTCCAGACATTGCTATGAGTCGTCCTCCCCTCACCAGCCTCCACTGGTGTACAGAAAACATAAATGACCTGTGTGACATACCAGGGTCAGTTGTACTGTATGAGGCAGCACTGTTGGGAAGCAGGCTGATGATAAGTGTGTGGGTGTGTTAGTGTGGGGGGGTTGATCTGATGGTTCCTAGCTCTGGGATAGGAGACGAAAGTCCTGGCTATAAAGAGAGAAGGGACTCTTCTCTTCCTCTCTTATCACAACCTGTTCCTGTAGTTTGAGTTCCTTCTGTTCCCCCTCTCCAAAAACAAACTGAGGTCAGCATTTTAAGAATCCTGACTCAGTTTGCCTGCTGAGCTGTTTTGGGTTAAAGAAATCCCCCCATGTTACAGAAAAACAAATGGACTGACATGTGAGTCCCCTCTCCTCCCCTTCCACCCACCACTTTACCTCTCTCCTCCTCTCCCTCTCCTCTCCCTCTCCTCCCCTTCCACCCACCACTTTACCTCTCTCCTCCTCTCCCTCTCCTCTCCCTCTCCTCCCCTTCCACCCACCACTTTACCTCTCCCTCTCCCTCTCCTCTCACTCTCCGCCCCTTCCACCCACCACCTTACCTCTCTCCTCCTCTCCCTCTCCTCTCCTTCTCCTCCCCTTCCACCCACCACTTTACCTCTCCCTCTCCCTCTCCTCTCACTCTCCTCCCTCTCCTCTTCCTCTCCTCTCCCTCTCCTCCTCTCCCTCTCCTCTCCCTCTCCTCCCCTTCCACCCACCACTTTACCTCTCCCTCTCCCTCTCCTCTCACTCTCCTCCCTCTCCTCTTCCTCTCGTCTCCCTCTCCTCCTCTCCCTCTCCTCTCCCTCTCCACCCCATCCACCCACCACTTTACCTCTCCCTCTCCTCTCACTCTCCTCCCTCTCCTCTTCCTCTCGTCTCCCTCTCCTCCTCTCCCTCTCCTCTCCCTCTCCACCCCATCCACCCACCACTTCACCTCTCTCCTCCTCTCCCTCTCCTCTCCTCTCCCTCTCCTCTTCCTCTCCTCTCCCTCCTCCCCTTCCACCCACCACTTCACCTCTCTCCTCCTCTCCCTCTCCTCTCCTCCTCTCCCTGTCCTCTCTCTTTCCTCTCCTCTCCTCTCCTCTCCTCTCCTCTCCTCTCCTCTCCTCTCCTCTCCTCTCCTCTCCTCTCCTCTCCTCTCCTCTCCTCTCCTCTCCTCTCCTCTCCTCTCCTAGCCTCCACATTGACTCTGTACCCGGTACCCCCTGTATATAGCCTCCACATTGACTCTGTACCGGTACCCCCTGTATATAGCCTCCACATTGACTCTGTACCGGTACCCCCTGTATATAGCCTCCACATTGACTCTGTACCGGTACCCCCTGTATATGGCCTCCACATTGACGCTGTACCGGTACCCCCTGTATATAGCCTCCACATTGACTCTGTACCGGTACCCCCTGTATATAGCCTCCACATTGACTCTGTACCGGTACCCCCTGTATATAGCCTCCACATTGACTCTGTACCGGTACCCCCTGTATATAGCCTCCACATTGACTCTGTACCGGTACCCCCTGTATATAGCCTCCACATTGACTCTGTACCGGTACCCCCTGTATATAGCCTCCACATTGACTCTGTACCGGTACCCCCTGTATATAACCTCCACATTGACTCTGTACCGGTACCCCCTGTATATAGCCTCCACATTGACTCTGTACCGGTACCCCGGTATACCTCCACATGGTACCGGTACCCCCTGTATAGCCTCCACATTGACTCTGTACCGGTACCCCCTGTATATAGCCTCCACATTGACTCTGTACCGGTACCCCCTGTATATAACCTCCACATTGACTCTGTACCGGTACCCCCTGTATATAACCTCCACATTGACTCTGTACCGGTACCCCCTGTATATAGCCTCCACATTGACTCTGTACCGGTACCCCCTGTATATAGCCTCCACATTGACTCTGTACCGGTACCCCCTGTATATAGCCTCCACATTGACTCTGTACCGGTACCCCCTGTATATAGCCTCCACGTTGACTCTGTACCGGTACCCCCTGTATATAGCCTCCACATTGACTCTGTACCGGTACCCCCTGTATATAGCCTCCACATTGACTCTGTACCGGTACCCCCTGTATATAGCCTCCACATTGACTCTGTACCGGTACCCCCTGTATATAACCTCCACATTGACTCTGTACCGGTACCCCCTGTATATAACCTCCACATTGACTCTGTACCGGTACCCCCTGTATATAACCTCCACATTGACTCTGTACCGGTACCCCCTGTATATAGCCTCCACATTGACTCTGTACCGGTACCCCCTGTATATAACCTCCACATTGACTCTGTACCGGTACCCCCTGTATATAGCCTCCACATTGACTCTGTACCGGTACCCCCTGTATATAGCCTCCACATTGACTCTGTACCGGTACCCCCTGTATATAGCCTCCACGTTGACTCTGTACCGGTACCCCCTGTATATAGCCTCCACATTGACTCTGTACCGGTACCCCCTGTATATAGCCTCCACGTTGACTCTGTACCGGTACCCCCTGTATATAACCTCCACATTGACTCTGTACCGGTACCCCCTGTATATAGCCTCCACATTGACTCTGTACCGGTACCCCCTGTATATAGCCTCCACATTGACTCTGTACCGGTACCCCCTGTATATAGCCTCCACATTGACTCTGTACCGGTACCCCCTGTATATAACCTCCACATTGACTCTGTACCGGTACCCCCTGTATATAGCCTCCACATTGACTCTGTACCGGTACCCCCTGTATATAGCCTCCACATTGACTCTGTACCGGTACCCCCTGTATCTGGCCTCCACGTTGACTCTGTACCGGTACCCCCTGTATATAGCCTCCACGTTGACTCTGTACCGGTACCCCCTGTATATAGCCTCCACGTTGACTTTGTACCGGTACCCCCTGTATATAGCCTCCACGTTGACTCTGTACCGGTACCCCCTGTATATAACCTCCACGTTGACTCTGTACCGGTACCCCCTGTATATAGCCTCCACATTGACTCTGTACCGGTACCCCCTGTATATAGCCTCCACGTTGACTCTGTACCGGTACCCCCTGTATATAGCCTCCACATTGACTCGGTACTGGTACCCCCTGTATATAGCCTCCACGTTGACTCTGTACCGGTACCCCCTGTATATAGCCTCCACATTGACTCGGTACTGGTACCCCCTGTATATAGCCTCCACGTTGACTCTGTACCGGTACCCCCTGTATATAGCCTCCACATTGACTCTGTACCGGTACCCCCTGTATATAGTCTCCACATTGACTCTGTACCGGTACCCCCTGTATATAGCCTCCACATTGACTCTGTACCGGTACCCCTGTATATAGTCTCCACATTGACTCTGTACCGGTACCCCCTGTATATAGCCTCCACATTGACTCTGTACCGGTACCCCCTGTATATAGCCTCCACATTGACTCTGTACCGGTACCCCCTGTATATAGTCTCCACATTGACTCTGTACCGGTACCCCCTGTATATAGCCTCCACATTGACTCTGTACCGGTACCCCCTGTATATAGCCTCCACATTGACTCTGTACCGGTACCCCCTGTATATAGTCTCCACATTGACTCTGTACCGGTACCCCCTGTATATAGACTCCACATTGACTCTGTACCGGTACCCCCTGTATCTGGCCTCCACATTGACTCTGTACCGGTACCCCCTGTATATAACCTCCACATTGACTCTGTACCGGTACCCCCTGTATATAGCCTCCACATTGACTCTGTACCGGTACCCCCTGTATATTGCCCTGCTATTGTTATTTACTGCTGCTTTTTAATCATTTGTTATTCTTATCTATTGCTTTTTTTAGGTACTTTCTTAAAACTGCATTGTTGGTTAAGGGCTTGTTAGTCAGCATTGCACTGTAAGGTCTACTACACCTGTTGTATTCGGCGCATGTGACAAATAACATTTGATTTGATTTGATTTAGCTCTGTGTACAGTCTCAGACGTACACCTCCTTCATACCCTGGTGATCTCACTTCCTTCCTACCCTGGTGATCTCACTTCCTTCCATTGGTCATAAGGTCCTCCTCCCTCTCAAAGACAGACTGACATTTGATGAGCTTATCAAAGGCCATTGAAAATATATATATATATTATTATCTCTTTTGGACTTCCTGGTTGAAATATAAATACAGTACAATGAGTATCTATCTGTGATCATCACTGGAGTCAGATCCTAAATAACTATGTAGTCAAAATGAACCCTGGTATCCTAGCAACGGTAGCACAAACATGTACAATGTAATGGTATGAGAGTCAGGCGTATGGATCTCAAGCTAAGGGGACCCAAGGTGATGAGGAGGTTTGTGAACAGAAAGGTACCTGTTATAGTTCCTCAGCAGTAGAGCCTGGCTGGTTGGACAGTTCTCTGAGGGGGGGTGGCAACCAAACATGGGGGGAGGGGCAGGGTACTGCTGGTCACCTGTATAGCATACAGTAAATGAACCAGACAAACAAACCAATGAATTAGCATAAAGACCTGTTGGACAGTAGTTACAGCACGATGAAACCACATGATTGGTCTGTTTACCAGCTGACTATCTCTGCTGCTATATCCCCAGGAGTCACAGAGAAAAGATCTGTCATCCCCAAACACAGACACACACACACACACACACACAGACGGACGCACTCCCACACAAACACCAATAACAACACGTTTCCTCTAAACAATGATCAAAACAGCAGTCCTCCCAGAGGTGGTAAACCAATCCATCTCCTTTTAAAGGACCTTCATAGCTCCTTCTCTGGCTCAGTTGTGGATTGGTCCCCTGGTGGCGGTCAACATTCCACCAAGTCTCTCATAAAGCTGTTTCCTTATCATCTCCAGAGCCGGTATATTCATTTGACCAAAATGAAAAGAAAACACACACAGCTTTGAATAAGAGCATAGCGAGAGGTGGTGTTAAAAACAAAGAGAGAGGTGGTGTTAAAAACAGAGAGAGAGGTTGAGAGGAGACAGGGAGAGAGGTGGCGTTAAAAACAGAGAGAGAGGTGGTGTTAAAAACAGAGAGAGAGGTTGAGAGGAGACAGGGAGAGAGGTGGTGTTAAAAACAGAGAGAGAGGTGGTGTTAAAAACAGAGAGAGAGGTTGAGAGGAGACAGGGAGAGAGGTGGCGTTAAAAACAGAGAGAGAGGTGGTGTTAAAAACAGAGAGAGAGGTTGAGAGGAGACAGGGAGAGAGGTGGTGTTAAAAACAGAGAGAGAGGTGGTGTTAAAAACAGAGAGAGAGGTTGAGAGGAGACAGGGAGAGAGGTGGTGTTAAAAACAGAGAGAGAGGTGGTGTTAAAAACAGAGAGAGAGGTTGAGAGGAGACAGGGAGAGAGAATGGATGATAGTCATTTATAGCCCTGTAACCTCTGGGTGACTTCCTTACTAACCTTGCTGAGACCTCAGAGTCTTCATTGTTTGTGAGGTTAACTTTCACATGCTGCACACAAACACAAATACTAAAACACACACACACTATCATACACACAGGTGGACAGGAAGTGTTAAGGACAGTGAATGTTACCCATGGTAGTTGGAGGGGACATGATGTCCTCGTGTTTGAAGGAATGACTGGAGAACTGAGGGGAGTGGTGAGACGGAGTGTGACCATAGCTGGGAGCCCCGTCCAGACCTACTGTCCCATAACCTACAGAGAAAAGACACATTATAAAGACAATACTTTCTCAGTTTCACCATCATGGCAACATTTTGGAGGAAACTGTGAGTCTCCGGAGCCGGACGGATATCTGAATCCTCATAGCAACATCACTGTAGTTTGGAAACCCAAATTGGTCTACACGGACATGTTCTGGCCTGGTTTAGATCTTATCTGTCGGAAAGATATCAGTTTGTCTCTGTGAATGGTTTGTCCTCTGACAAATCAACTGTAAATTTCGGTGTTCCTCAAGGTTCCGTTTTAGGACCACTATTGTTTTCACTATATATTTTACCTCTTGGGGATGTTATTCGAAAACATAATGTAAACTTTCACTGCTATGCGGATGACACACAGCTGTACATTTCAATGAAACATGGTGAAGCCCCAAAATTGCCCTCGCTAGAAGCATGTGTTTCAGACATAAGGAAGTGGATGGCTGCAAACTTTCTACTATTAAACTCGGACAAAACAGAGATGCTTGTTCTAGGTCCCAAGAAACAAAGAGATCTTCTGTTGAATCTGACAATTAATCTTAATGGTTGTACAGTCGTCTCAAATAAAACTGTGAAGGACCTCGGCGTTACTCTGGACCCTGATCTCTCTTTTGAAGAACATATCAAGACCATTTCGAGGACAGCTTTTTTCCATCTACGTAACATTGCAAAAATCAGAAACTTTCTGTCCAAAAATGATGCAGAAAAATTAATCCATGCTTTTGTCACTTCTAGGTTAGACTACTGCAATGCTCTATTTTCCGGCTACCCGGATAAAGCACTAAATAAACTTCAGTTAGTGCTAAATACGGCTGCTAGAATCCTGACTAGAACCAAAAAATTTGATCATATTACTCCAGTGCTAGCCTCTCTACACTGGCTTCCTGTCAAAGCAAGGGCTGATTTCAAGGTTTTACTGCTAACCTACAAAGCATTACATGGGCTTGCTCCTACCTATCTCTCTGATTTGGTCCTGCCGTACATACCTATACGTACGCTACGGTCACAAGACGCAGGCCTCCTAATTGTCCCTAGAATTTCTAAGCAAACAGCTGGAGGCAGGGCTTTCTCCTATAGAGCTCCATTTTTATGGAACGGTCTGCCTACCCATGTCAGAGACGCAAACTCGGTCTCAACCTTTAAGTCTTTACTGAAGACTCATCTCTTCAGTGGGTCATATGATTGAGTGTAGTCTGGCCCAGGAGTGGGAAGGTGAACGGAAAGGCTCTGGAGCAACGAACCGCCCTTGCTGTCTCTGCCTGGCCGGTTCCCCTCTTTCCACTGGGATTCTCTGCCTCTAACCCTATTACAGGGGCTGAGTCACTGGCTTGCTGGGGCTCTCTCATGCCGTCCCTGGAGGGGGTGCGTCACCTGAGTGGGTTGATTCACTGTTGTGGTCATCCTGTCTGGGTTGGCGCCCCCCCCCCCCTTGGGTTGTGCCGTGGCGGAGATCTTTGTGGGCTATACTCAGCCTTGTCTCAGGATGGTAGGTTGGTGGTTGAAGATATCCCTCTAGTGGTGTGGGGGCTGTGCTTTGGCAAAGTGGGTGGGGTTATATCCTTCCTGTTTGGCCCTGTCCGGGGGTGTCCTCGGATGGGGCCACAGTGTCTCCTGACCCCTCCTGTCTCAGCCTCCAGTATTTATGCTGCAGTAGTTTATGTGTCGGGGGGCTGGGGTCAGTTTGTTATATCTGGAGTACTTCTCCTGTCCTATTCGGTGTCCTGTGTGAATCTAAGTGTGCGTTCTCTAATTCTCTCCTTCTCTCTTTCTTTCTCTCTCTCGGAGGACCTGAGCCCTAGGACCATGCCCCAGGACTACCTGACATGATGACTCCTTGCTGTCCCCAGTCCACCTGGCCATGCTGCTGTTCCAGTTTCAACTGACCTGAGCCCTAGGACCATGCCCCAGGACTACCTGACATGATGACTCCTTGCTGTCCCCAGTCTACCTGGCCATGCTGCTGCTCCAGTTTCAACTTCCACCTGACTGTGCTGCTGCTCTAGTTTCAACTGTTCTGCCTTATTATTATTCGACCATGCTGGTCATTTATGAACATTGAACATCTTGACCATGTTCTGTTATAATCTCCACCCGGCACAGCCAGAAGAGGACTGTCCACCCCACATAGCCTGGTTCCTCTCTAGGTTTCTTCCTAGGTATTGGCCTTTCTAGGGAGTTTTTCCTAGCCACCGTGCTTCTCCACCTGCATTGCTTGCTGTTTGGGGTTTTAGGCTGGGTTTCTGTACAGCACTTTGAGATATCAGCTGATGTACGAAGGGCTATATAAATAAATTTGATTTGATTTGATTTGATTTTGTAGTAAGTTTATGACGCCACTGAACTCCGTCTCCCTGGAAGGTTTTCATTCATGGTTTCAGTAAAGCTGGAGAGGAAAGTTGGCATCCAGAAAATATGAAGATCAGTAAATCTAAGGACCAAGTGGTGTGTGTGTCTGCACTTGCTCATACACACAAATGCACAAGCACACACACTCACACACACACACACGCACACACACAAACATGCACATAATCACGCACACACACTTGCTCATGCACACACATACATACACACACGCACACACTCACCCACACATGACATTAGCAGGACAGGAGTCAAGGGGAGTGTTGGACAGTTCCTGAGGAGACTGACTCACCTACACGTCTCTAAATCACTGGAGCCCTTAAAGTCCCACACTGACCCTCAGACCACTTCATCAAAAACTACTTTCCACAGAATCAACAAACTCTCAGTGCTCAGTGGGTCTGAGCCTCACATTACCAATCACACAGGCTAAACCCTATATGAGCCTCACCTAACCAATCACACAGGCTAAACCCTATATGAGCCTCACATAACCAATCACACAGGCTAAACCCTATATGAGCCTCACATTACCAATCACACAGACTAAACCCGATATGAGCCTCACATTACCAATCACACAGACTAAACCCTATATGAGCCTCACATTACCAATCACACAGGCTAAACCCTATATGAGCCTCACATTACCAATTACACAGACTATACCCTATTTGAGCCTCACATTACCAATCACACAGGCTAAACCCTATGAGCCTCACATTACCAATCACACAGGCTAAACCCTATGAGTCTCACATTACCAATCACACAGGCTAAACCCTATGAGCCTCACATTACAGATCACACAGGATACACCGTATGAGGCTCACATTACCAATCACACAGGCTAAACCCTATGAGCCTCACATTACCAATCACACAGGCGAAACCCTATGAGCCTCACATTACCGATCACACTGGCTAAACCCTCTGAGCCTCACATTACCGATCACACAGGCTAAACCCTATATGAGCCTCACATTACCGATCACACAGGCTAAACCCTATGAGCCTCACATTACCAATCACACAGGCTAAACCCTATGAGCCTCACATTACCAATCACACAGGCTAAACCCTATGAGCCTCACATTACCGATCACACAGGCTAAACCCTATATGAGCCTCACATTACCAATCACACAGGCTAAACCCTATATGAGCCTCACATTACCAATCACACAGGTTAAACCCTATGAGCCTCACATTACCAATCACACAGGCTAAACCCTATATGACTAATGGAAGTATGAAACAATACTGAAAATAGACTGTATCTTTGTTGACAAATTATCATGTTTATTGCTGTTGTCAAAAAGTCTCAATAATAGCACACAGGAAACAGAAAAATTTAATATAAATTCAGATAAATATCAGTTAAACATTCCCCTGACTTATCTTCTGGGGTCAGATCTTGGGGAAACAAGACCCCAAATACTATTGGGACTAATAAAAGACCCCAAATACTATTGGGACTAATAAAAGACCCCAAATACTATTGGGACTAATAAATAAAAGAAACCCGTAAGTCAGCGCTTGTCTCATTTCAACATTTGTTTTTAAATGAAAATAATGAACAATATGGGATTTGGAAATTGGAGAGCAATATAGACCCTAGATATTATTTTAGGCTTTGTGTAAATCTTGGAGTAAACATCTTGACCCAATATATCATTTTGATTTAGAAAAGCCTGTTTCGGAGCGGATCATTGCAATTTGGGCTCAGGATAGGTTTCTCCGTTGGAAGGAAAAGTGCTCTCAAGGTCTGGATAATTGTCACGATAGTCGTAAGCATACTCAGACCAAAGCGCAGCGTGATATGGGTTCCACATCTTTTATGATAAGTGAACCGCACAACAAAACAACAAAGAACAACCGAAACGTGACGTTCTGGAGTGCTCACAGGCAACAACACAAAAACAAGATCCCACAAAACACGGTGGGGAAATGGCTGCCTAAATATGATCCCCAATCAGAGACAACGATAAACAGCTGCCTCTGATTTGGAACCCTACCAGGCCAACATAGAAATAAACAACCTAGATAGGAACACCCTAACCGAAACCTAACCGAAATAGAGAATAACAAGGCTCTCTATGGTCAGGGCGTGACAATAATAAAGTAAGGCTAAGGGTTAGTCTGTAAAAAGTGTGTTTGAATGTGAGGTGTTTTTGAGGAAACTACATGAAAACACTCAAACATTATCACACATAGAACACATAACATCAAATGTTACAACATTCCAGAAATCCTAAGAATCAGGCGTGTGTTTTCACGTGTGTGTGTGTGTGTGTGTGTGTGTGTGTGTGTGTGTGTGTGTGTGTGTGTGTGTGTGTGTGTGTGTGTGTGTGTGTGTGTGTGTGTGCATGCATGGATGAACACGCGCGTGTGCGATGCGTGCATTAGTGCGTGCTGTGCGCACGTGTGTTATCAATTTCTATGGCACAGACAGTGACGGTCCAAGGTAACGTCCTTTTCCCACGCCCTGTATGGCTACTATACTGTTAGCTTTACTAGTCAACATCTTCACACCTCTTTAAACAACTTTTGAAGGCTTCATAGAGCATACATAAAGGCTTCATAGAGAATACATAAAGGCTTCATAAACACTACATAAATGCTTCACTAATCATCTTCAAGCTTATCTCATGCTCTGTAAATGGTGTATGAACATACATAGTGCGTTTTGTCACATTTGGCAATTCAACCTACAATGGTTTTGTCACCCTTTATACACCTTCTATAGAGTATGACATACGCTTATAAATGATTTGTGAAGCGTTTATGTAGTGCTTATGAAGCCTTTATGTATAGTATATAAAGTCTTTATAAGGTCTACTTTGTTTAAGGGGGGACCGAATAAACAGTAATATGACTGTAACTAGACGCAGTAAGAAACTCTACAACTAGGAAAGTTATACAGGAAAATGTTGTCTTCCTAACAGGTTAATTTAAATCAGGAAACATTATGAAAGAAAGGTTTTTATTTGATCATTTGTCATCATACTGCATTAGTATTTTAGTTTGTAAAAACAATATGATTACATTGTTTTGACTGAGGGGAAACATTAATAATGTAGCTAAACTGGGAAGATATGATTACATTGTTTTGACTGAGGGGAAACATTAATAATGTAGCTAAACTGGGAAGATATGATTACATTGTTTTGACTGAGGGGAAACATTAATAATGTAGCTAAACTGGGAAGATATGATTACATTGTTTTGACTGAGGGGAAACACTGATAATGTAGCTAAACTGGTAAGATATGATTACATTGTTTTGAATGAGGGGAAACACTGATAATGTAGCTAAACTGGGAAAATATGACATTATATGAATTCCTCCCGTAATGGACTGAATCCTAATTTGAGATTAGTGTGCATGGTAGGTCTGTCGTTCATATGCATGTCAATACTGTATTTACTCCCTCATCTCAGCTACGGATTCGGCCCATTATGAATTTGAATTTGAGTTGAACAATTCATTTGGGAAAAGTGAACATAAAATTGTATTATGAAGTTGGTGGTTCGAGCCCTGAATGCTGATTGGCTGAAAGCCGTGGTATGTCAGACCGTATATCACAAAACATAAATTTTTATTGTTCTAATTATGTTGGTAACCAGTTTAAAATAGCAATTAGGCATCTCGGGGGTTTGTGATATATGGCCAATGTACCACGGCTAAGGGCTGTGTCCTAGAACACTCCTGTACCGTGGTATATTGGCCATATACCACACCAACTTAGGCCTAATTGCTTAATTAAACAACATTTTGCATTATAAATAGATTTTGTGAACAACAAGTTTATCATGCCTATTATCATAGCTATAATAATGTTGTACCAGCCACCACATCTATGAGGTAGAATATGTGTCCGTCGTTGACAACATTCTTTAGTGATAGCTAGGTAGAAATAGATTCCGTTCATTATGTCAGGGATTACTATGATGCAAAATACTGTCCAGAACTACAGCATCAAAACAATATACATTTGTATGTTTTACAAAATACTGTCCAGAACTACAGCATCAAAACAATATACATTTATACATTTGACAAAATACTGTCCAGAACTACAGCATCAAAACAATATTCATTTGTATGTTTTACAAAATACTGTCCAGAACTACAGCATCAAAACAATATCCATTTATACATTTGACAAAATACTGTCCAGAACTACAGCATCAAAACAATATCCATTTGTAAGTATTTCAACCTAAAATAATACTGGGGGGATAAAGGGGAAATCTGCAGTTGCTACATCCATTTCAGTATTTATAAATGATGTACACATTGATTCTTCAATAATATAATTTATAAATGCCTCATGAGCTTAGTTCAACTGTCCTACCCCATCAGAACCCAACATATAATATTGTTTCGCTACAATGTTTGTAAATAAAGTAAATGGAAATAAACACCACACTATCATTTGTATATCATGGATGGCCAGTTCTTGCATCCATAGCTCTGTCTATGTATTTGAGAGAGGGTACATTTCTCCAGGCCCGTCCCTCAGCTTTTAACCAAAACAGGGATGGGGGAAAACACTTTGTTATTGTTTCAACTGCTAATTGCCCCTTTAACTTGGATATTACAATCAACAATACATTTACAGCTGTATTTAAATTAGGTCATTTTTTTAAACACGGCTTTTTGTATTATTATGTTTCATTATTTTGAAGCACTTTGTTCTGTGTTGAACACAGGCTGAGGGAGACCTCTAGGCCATATTGTTGCATTAACTCCGTGAGTCGGGCCAGCGCTGGGGTGAACGTGTTGAACACAGGCTGAGGGAGACCTCTAGGCCATATTGTTGCATTAACTCCGTGAGTCGGGCCAGCGCTGGGGTGAACGTGTTGAACACAGGCTGAGGGAGACCTCTAGGCCATATTGTTGCATTAACTCCGTGAGTCGGGCCAGCGCTGGGGTGAACGTGTTGAACACAGGCTGAGGGAGACCTCTAGGCCATATTGTTGCATTAACTCCGTGAGTCGGTCCAGCGCTGGGGTGAACGTGTTGAACACAGGCTGAGGGAGACCTCTAGGCCATATTGTTGCATTAACTCCGTGAGTCGGGCCAGCGCTGGGGTGAACGTGTTGAACACAGGCTGAGGGAGACCTCTAGGCCATATTGTTGCAGTCGGGCCAGCGCTGGGAAAACTGACAGCTCTCTTCCCTGTACAGGGCAGAACGACCCTGTCTAGTACAAAACATCCTGTTCAGACACAACACTGTGGACAAGGCCCAAACATCAACTCTGGACAATTACACCCAATGCAAATAGACACAGTCCAACACATACACACAATGACCCAGGAAGTATGGCATGGCCACATGAGAAACTCACAGACACACACCGTCACTGACATCAGACAGTGTAGGTGCAACGCTGATGGCCTAACAATCAAACAATCAAATGTATTTATAACGCCCTTTTTACATCAGCAATTGTCATAAAGTGCTTATACAGAAACCCAGCCTAAAACCCCAAACAGCAAGCAATGCAGATGTAAAATAACTTTGGCCTTGAGTGGTGAGGAGTAGACAGCTTAGCTTGAGCTGAATTCAAGAGATGCTGCAGAGGATAGAGTGAGCCCAGAGAGGGTCAATGAGGTGGCTATAGAGGAGGAGAGAGGGGAGCAGAGAGCAGCCTTACCCTGGTTCCTGTGGGTCGGCGGGCTGTCCACACAGCCTGGGAGGTAGGCTCCATTAGGAAACACCCTGGACTGGCTTAGAGCTGGCTCACCGAAGGCCCCAACCCGACAGGGGCTTGTCCCAGTGAACTGGCCAGAGAAGTGCAACGTGAAGGCCCCCAGGCCACAGTGAGGGTCCTCCAGAGGGTCCGTGGAGCCCCAGCCAGGCTCCTGCTTGATGAGGGAGTGGTGGGAGGGCAGGGAACCGTAGGGAGATCCAGGGTGGAGGTCCAGGTAAGGTGCCCACTGAGGGGTACCCCCAACGGGCAGGCCACAGCCCCCGCTGCTCACTGGTAGGGAGGGTACGGAGGGCACCGGGGGTAAGAGAGAGCTCAGGTCGCGCACCTCGGAACCCATGGACCCCATCATCCCATACGGCTCTGTCAGCATCATGGAGGGTGGCAGGAGATGGACCCTGAAAAACACAATCCCCTGAGAGACAGAGACTTGAACAGACTCCTGAGGCGCAGAGAGGAGGATAGTCGAAAAATCGAACTCTATATGGGTGTGAGAGCCCCCTTAGGAACAGTGAAGAAAAATATTGAAAAAAATAGTCAAGGCAACTTCTCTTCGATGCGATTTAACCCGGAACTGAACGCAGTCAAAAAGTCCACCAACGAACCATCTTTTTCCACTTGGATCCTCTCTGTTTCAATCCATTTCAGCGATCGTCCAATGGAGTCGTAGAGTGTTCAGGTTGTCAGTTCAGTGGACAGGCCAGAGAGTGTAGTATCACAGCCGTGTGGATGCTGTGCTGTGTGGGAGTGTGTGTAGTAGTAACAGTGCCTTGTCTCTGAGTGTGATGTCTGGTTTTCCTTACACTGCTGAAGGCTCTACTGCCTTACTCACAGGCCAGGGGGAGGAGCAAGGACCGAAAGGCAGAAAGGATGACTCCTTCACTTTATCCACTACAGGCATACCATAGAGATAGATAGAGGACTCTATTGCCCAAAAGCTCATTTTAACATTTTTTATTTTATTTTATTTTTTATTTCACCTTTATTTAACCAGGTAGGCTAGTTGAGAACAAGTTCTCATTTGCAACTGCGACCTGGCCAAGATAAAGCATAGCAGTGTGAGCATACAACAAAGAGTTACACATGGAGTAAACAATTAACATGGGCAGCACTATGGAGGACTTTCACCATTTTGAAGTTGTCAACTGGTTGGGACTTCCTATGGGTTAAGGAAGGTCGCCAGGAGGGATCAGCCAATTCATTTTATTTGTGAGCAAACATTCCATAACTGCAGGGGGCAAATCTTTGACCAGATAGGGGGTGGCAGGTAGCCTAGCAGTTAAGAGCATTGAGCCAGTAACCAGAAGGTCACTGATTCAAATCCCTGAGCCGACTAGGTGAAAAATCTGTCGATGTGCCCTTGAGCAAGACACTTAACCCTAATTGCTCCTGTAAGTCGCTCTGGATAAGAGCATCCGCTAAATGTTAAATTGTTTGTACCTGTTTAAACAACAATTTCACGGTGGCAGTACGCACCTTTTCAGTTTGTTTACCGACTCATAGAAGTAGTAGGAGAATAAAACGGACTACTTCAAAATGCAAGTGGCCTCAATGGCCCTGCCCATCATAATGGGACAGATACAAGGATGTGATATCTATCTAAGTCTATGAGACACATACACTCACTAAAGCTGTGTGTGTGTGTGTGTTTGTATTTTTCATCACTTTTGATATAAACTTCTAAACATGGATCATTCTAAACATGGATGTTCTAAACATGGATGTTCTAAACATGGATCGTTCTAAACATGGATGTTCTAAACATGGATCGTTCTAAACATGGATCGTTCTAAACATGGATGTTCTAAACATGGATCGTTCTAAACATGGATCGTTCTAAACATGGATCGTTCTAAACATGGATGTTCTAAACATGGATCGTTCTAAACATGGATCGTTCTAAACATGGATGCTCTAAACATGGATCGTTCTAAACATGGATTGTTCTAAACATGGATCGTTCTAAACATGGATCGTTCTAAACATGGATCATTCTAAACATGAATGTTCTAAACATGGATCGTTCTAAACATGGATGTTCTAAACATGGATCGTTCTAAACATGGATCATTCTAAACATGGATCGTTCTAAACATGGATCATTCTAAACATGGATCGTTCTAAACATGGATCATTCTAAACATGAATGTTCTAAACATGGATCGTTCTAAACATGGATCATTCTAAACATGAATGTTCTAAACATGGATCGTTCTAAACAATGGATCATTCTAAACATGGATGTTCTAAACATGAATCATTCTAAACATGGATTGTTCTAAACATGGATCGTTCTAAACATGGATGTTCTAAACATGGATCGTTCTAAACATGGATCGTTCTAAACATGGATCATTCTAAACATGGATCATTCTAAACATGGATCGTTCTAAACATGGATCGTTCTAAACATGGATCGTTCTAAACATGGATCGTTCTAAACATGAATGTTTTCAACATGGATCATTCTAAACATGAATGTTCTAAACATGCATTCCCTAAATGTCCTTTTATTCTGACATGTTTTACACACAGAAACGTCTCCTTAGGTCCGCTACATATGAGCTTATTGGACATTTTACAATTACAATTACCTTTTTTATCAGGTTATTCAAATATGTTAAGCAGTTAAAATTCTGTTTTATTGGGTACAAATAACCAAAATACAGCATCTCCAATCAAAGCCTACTGTTTGCTCTACGATATTGTCCACTTATTTTGCACAACTTTGTCATTCTTTTTAATATAAAGATGTATTAGCCGTGTTCCGTTGGAGCACAGCACACGTATTTTGTTGCCAGAGCTTCGTGTAAAACTTGCTGACAGCTTTGGGAGAGCTTGAAGCGAGGGCCCAGCTGCTCCTCAGTGCGCGGGTGTTTCATCCACATTCCTCAAGAGACCTATTCGCTGCTAATAAGCACAAAATACAGAAGATCAGCTCACAGTCAACATAAAAAAATCTACAAATAATACTTGTGTCGATAGATAAATTCCATTATCATCGAAAAATGTATCAAACTATTACAAAATATAGCGCCTAAATAAAGTCTATTATCAGACTGTTTAAACCAATGACAAATGGTTCCACGTTAAAATTAGGATAGGGCTAAACATATTTCCCAGTCATTCTTTTAATTACTTATTAAATCATACAATTATTATGAATCTATATTGTTATATATGCCTACTTACTTACTGTGTAATGGGTAAAATGCACAATCCCCTAAAATACAATTTGAATAAATATGTAGGCCTAGTCTGCAATGAAAAACAATTGTTCATATTCACTTCTTGAACTAAATTAAACTGAAACAAATTATTTACTGGCTGAATTGGTTAGTTTGAATTGGATGGGACCTTATTAAAAATATATTGACGCTTACGACAGGATCTTTGCTGCTGCTGCCGTTTATTACTATATTGGTTGGCTTGCCAAGGGATGTTTATCTTTGAGAGGTGATGACCCAGGTCTGGATGGACTGGGACAAAGAGGAATGGAGCGACAGGATTCTGGAATTCTGGAAAACTCCATAGCTTCTGAAGATTCATGAAGATTCAAAGGTTTCCCCTCACAGCAAATTGTCCAGTGTTAAATCAACACTGAGAGTGTCAAATGTAACACTGGTCCAGTGTCTCTACTAGTCCACACTTTCACCTCACCTTTCAAGTGAATTGTAGAGTTTCCACCCGTGACTGTATTTGATAGTCTTCTGTGTTGGGTTCTGATGGGGTTAAACAGTCTTCTGTGTTGGGTTCTAATGTGGTTAAACAGTCTTCTGTGTTGGGTTCTAATGGGGTTAAACAGTCTTCTGTGTTGGGTTCTAATGGGGTTAAACAGTCTTCTGTGTAGGGTTCTAATGGGGTTAAACAGTCTTCTGTGTTGGGTTCTAATGGGGTTAAACAGTCTTCTGTGTTGGGTTCTGATGGGGTTAAACAGTATTCTGTGTTGGGTTCTAATGGGGTTAAACAGTCTTCTGTGTTGGGTTCTGATGGGGTTAAACAGTCTTCTGTGTCGGGTTCTGATGGGGTTAATCAGTCTTCTGTGTCGGGTTCTGATGGGGTTAAACAGTCTTCTGTGTTGGGTTCTGATGGGGTTAAACAGTCTTCTGTGTTGGGTTCTGATGGGGTTAAACAGTCTTCTGTGTTGGGTTCTGATGGGGTTAAACAGTCTTCTGTGTTGGGTTCTAATGGGGTTAAACAGTCTTCTGTGTTGGGTTCTGATGGGGTTAAACAGTCTTCTGTGTTGGGTTCTGATGGGGTTAAACAGTCTTCTGTGTTGGGTTCTGATGGGGTTAAACAGTCTTCTGTGTTGGGTTCTAATGGGGTTAAACAGTCTTCTGTGTTGGGTTCTAATGGGGTTAAACAGTCTTCTGTGTTGGGTTCTGATGGGGTTAATCAGTCTTCTGTGTCGGGTTCTGATGGGGTTAATCAGTCATATGTGTTGGGTTCTAATGGGGTTAAACAGTCTTCTGTGTTGGGTTCTGATGGGTTTAATCAGTCTTCTGTGTCGGGTTCTGATGGGGTTAAACAGTCTTCTATGTTGGGTTCTAATGGGGTTAAACAGTCTTCTGTGTTGGGTTCTGATGGGATTAAACAGTTGAACTAACCCCATGAGGCATTTATAAGTTACTTGTATATTCTTCAAGAATCAATAGGTATATATTATGAATTTAAAAGTTTTCAAAAATAGATGTCGCAATCGCAGATCCGTTCTTTACGATACATGACCCTAAACATGAGGCTCTTAAGGATGATAATGTATTGAAAGAATGTGAAAGTAATCCAGTGGTTGTTACAGCCCTGATGAAGGGAGTTAATGAGAAGCTCCACACCCTGTTTCTCCTCTCATGACTGTGGCTAGTGGTGCACTGAAAAGCCACTTGATTGGTTATGTCTGACTTTACTCTGCATGGGTCTGAGGTGTGGGCTAGGCCCTAGTAGGATGAGTGCCTGCCTCAGGGAACTGCTACCCAGGAATTGAGTGAGGTTAGTGGGCCGCTTCTCGTCATCCACCTCCTCTCCTACCACCACCTCCACTATGTGGAATTTCAGTCTTGTACTCCAGAGAAAGTCACTGACCCCTGATTCAACTGGGGGAAGGAGGAAGGGAGCGGGAGCAGTCTGTCATGAATGGATAGCCCAGTGTGTCAGAGTGTGCTCTGTTTTATCATTATCCAGGGGATTAAAGCTACTGGAGAAAGTCCTCACTTTGGCATTAGACTGAGAAATACATACAGTAGACTCTCACAACCCTGTAGAAGTGAAGAAATCAACATATCTGGGTGAGAAGACAATAAATTAAATGAACTTCATTTATCCATGTAGGAACATTGTTTCTGGGCTGAAAGCGGCGATGCAGACAACATACACCAACAGACAGGACAGATTCTTACATTAACACACTTCCTGTTGCTGGATATGGAAGGCTGATGAAGCATTATTGCTGTTATTCTGTTTTCAGACAGAGTGACGCAACACTATGGCCTGGATGAAGAAATGTTCTTTCAATGTTTTCCCTTTTCACAACGTTTGCCAAGAAAGTGTCACAGTTCCTATATATGTGTGGTGAAGGGACGGGTGGACTGGACACACAGAGGCTGATTCACTGCTTGAGTTAGAGGGACATATTTACTAAGAGTTTGCACCATGACTGCACCATGACCTCCAGTTATGTAGTACTTGGTCATTAATAAATCCATATTTACGATAAATCCAACACCATTTTAATCTATTCACATCCTTGAAATGATAAGGTTGTGGTGATGAAAAGAACAGTGTGCTCTCTGACTCACTCTATTTCTGGGACCAAAAAATTGTGCAAAGGCAGCTTTCTCTCCCGAAGGAGCACACAGACATTCTGAAGACGTCCAGGCGGCCATTTTGACAAATTACAGCAAAAGAAAAAGAATGGATCCCAATACAATTCTAATGTATTTCTTCCCATCCACAGCAAACAACAAATGATCTATTGTACTAATGTACTAAGATTGGAAAGCAGCTGCGGTCATCCCCCTCTTCAAAGGGGGGGACACTCTTGACCCAAACTGCTACAGACCTATATCTATCCTACCGTGCCTTTCTAAGGTCTTCGAAAGCCAAGTCAACAAACAGATTACCGACCATTTCGAATCTCACCATACCTTCTCTGCTATGCAATCTGGTTTCAGAGCTGGTCATGGGTGCACCTCAGCCACGCTCAAGGTCCTAAACGATATCTTAACCGCCATCGATAAGAAACATTACTGTGCAGCCGTATTCATTGATCTGGCCAAGGCTTTCGACTCTGTCAATCACCATATCCTCATCGGCAGACTCGACAGCCTTGGTTTCTCAAATGATTGCCTCGCCTGGTTCACCAACTACTTCTCTGATAGAGTTCAGTGTGTCAAATCGGAGGGTCTGCTGTCCGGACCTCTGGCAGTCTCTATGGGGGTGCCACAGGGTTCAATTCTTGGACCGACTCTCTTCTCTGTATACATCAATGAGGTCGCTCTTGCTGCTGGTGAGTCCCTGATCCACCTCTACGCAGACGACACCATTCTGTATACTTCCGGCCCTTCTTTGGACACTGTGTTAACAACCCTCCAGGCAAGCTTCAATGCCATACAACTCTCCTTCCGTGGCCTCCAATTGCTCTTAAATACAAGTAAAACTAAATGCATGCTCTTCAACCGATCGCTACCTGCACCTACCCGCCTGTCCAACATCACTACTCTGGACGGCTCTGACTTAGAATACGTGGACAACTACAAATACTTAGGTGTCTGGTTAGACTGTAAACTCTCCTTCCAGACCCATATCAAACATCTCCAATCCAAAGTTAAATCTAGAATTGGCTTCCTATTTCGCAACAAAGCATCCTTCACTCATGCTGGCTCCATGTCATCTACAAGACCCTGCTAGGTAAAGTCCCCCCTTATCTCAGCTCGCTGGTCACCATAGCATCTCCCACCTGTAGCACACGCTCCAGCAGGTATATCTCTCTAGTCACCCCCAAAACCAATTCTTTCTTTGGCCGCCTCTCCTTCCAGTTCTCTGCTGCCAATGACTGGAACGAACTACAAAAATCTCTGAAACTGGAAACACTTATCTCCCTCACTAGCTTTAAGCACCAACTGTCAGAGCAGCTCACAGATTACTGCACCTGTACATAGCCCACCTATAATTTAGCCCAAACAACTACCTCTTTCCCAACTGTATTTAATTTTTATTTATTTATTTATTTTGCTCCTTTGCACCCCATTATTTTTATTTCTACTTTGCACATTCTTCCATTGCAAAACTACCATTCCAGTATTTTACTTGCTATATTGTATTTACTTTGCCATCATGGCCTTTTTTGCCTTTACCTCCCTTCTCACCTCACATTGTATATAGACTTGTTTATACTGCATTATTGACTGTATGTTTGTTTTTACTCCATGTGTAACTCTGTGTCGTTTTATCTGTCGAACTGCTTTGCTTTATCTTGGCCAGGTCGCAATTGTAAATGAGAACTTGTTCTCAACTTGCCTACCTGGTTAAATAAAGGTAAAATAAATAAATAAAAACTAATATATATAGAAACCCAGTGTACTAAGCACATAGAAGTGTTCCTGACTTTAATATAGAAACCCAGTGTACTAAGCACAGAGAAGTGTTCCTGACTCTAATATAGAAACCCAGTGTACTAAGCACAGAGAAGTGTTCCTGACTCTAATATAGAAACCCAGTGTACTAAGCACAGAGAAGTGTTCCTGACTCTAATATAGAAACCCAGTGTACTAAGCACATAGAAGTGTTCCTGACTTTAATATAGAAACCCAGTGTACTAAGCACAGAGAAGTGTTCCTGTCTCTAATATAGAAACCCAGTGTACTAAGCACATAGAAGTGTTCCTGACTTTAATATAGAAACCCAGTGTACTAAGCACAGAGAAGTGTTCCTGACTCTAATATAGAAACCCAGTGTACTAAGCACAGAGAGGTGTTGCTGACTCTAATATAGAAACCCAGTGTACTAAGCACAGAAAGGTGTTGCTGACTCTAATATAGAAACCCAGTGTACTAAGCACAGAGAAGTGTTCCTGTCTCTAATATAGAAACCCAGTGTACTAAGCACAGAGAAGTGTTCCTGTCTCTAATATAGAAACCCAGTGTACTAAGCACATAGAAGTGTTCCTGACTTTAATATAGAAACCCAGTGTACTAAGCACAGAGAAGTGTTGCTGACTCTAATATAGAAACCCAGTGTACTAAGCACAGAGAAGTGTTGCTGACTCTAATATAGAAACCCAGTGTACTAAGCACAGAGAAGTGTTCCTGACTCTAATATAGAAACCCAGTGTACTAAGCACAGAGAAGTGTTCCTGACTCTAATATAGAAACCCAGTGTACTAAGCACAGAGAAGAGCTGATAATGCCACACAGCCATTTGTTACAGTGAGTCATCAGTTCCTCCATATCTGCCTGTGGCCTCTGCCAAAACAAAACTCACTCTGAACAATGTTCCTTCATCTGCCTTCTCCTCTCTCACCACAGAGATAGTGACAGACAGTCAACAACATCAAAACAACTGAAGGTCCATTGTACTGTACACTTCAGCATATCAATAAGTATACACTTGGGGCAGCAGGTAGCCTAGTGGTTAGAGTGTTGGGCCAGTAACCGGAAGGTTGCTAGATCGAATCCCTGAGCTAACAAGGTAAAAATCTGTCGTTCTGCCCCTGAACTAGGCAGTTAACCCACTATTCCTAGGCTGTCATTGTAAATAACAATTTGTTCTTAACTGACTTTCCTAGTTAAATAAAGGTAAAAACAGTGTCCCTACAATCTCTCCAACATTGGCAAACCTCCAAAAGTTACCCAGCAAGCTAGAAAACACAATTTCCTATATTATTTTCATATCAACTCTCAACATACTTCAAAGTGAGCTGGGTATCAGAGTGGAGATAAGAAAAGGGGAGCTAGCATGAGACACAGCACTGGTCTAGAGGCTGGCTGATGGATCACACTCCCTCCGGTCACCCCCACCTAATCTCCCTGCTTTAGTCTCTCAGTCCCCCACAACATGATACAGCAATGCTCTCTCTAGCTCTTTCTCTGTCTCTGTCTCTCTCTCTCGTTCAACTCTCCCATTCAACTCTCTCTGCCTCTGTCTCTGTCTCTTCCTCTCTCTCTCTCTCTCTCTCTCTCACAAACACAGGAGACAGCCTCAGATAGCACAAAGACAATATACTAGATGAAATAAAGTCAGTGCTGAATGACAAACTTCTGAAATGAAAACACGATAAGACCAGACGTCTGAAGTCCATAGTGAGTGTATCAAATGTGCCAAAATGTATCAATCAAGGCCTCAGAGTACATTTCAAGGGACGTTAACTCGGGATATGTCAAAGGTCAAAACCTACAGACATTCCAATCAGTATCACATGTGGTGATAGAAGTTTGATATGAAACAGTGGGTGATATGAAGGGAAGACTAAACTTGATGGTTTCCAATGAGAAGCTGTGTTTCTGGAGACACAACGAAGTACAACATCTGTTGGAGCTGGCACAACTTCAGAGGAGAGGAAGGGAGAAGAGATACTGGGACTATTCAAGAGGTTCAACATATAACATGTTGTAGTTGGACACTGGATTAGGCCCATATACTACTAGCTAGAGTGGTGCCATTCACACATCCCTCTATCCCTCTCTCTGCCCACGCTCCAGCTTCAACAGCCTGGAACTATAGTTCTTCTTGAGGAAAAACTCCAGCTCCAAATTATAGTCTGGGAAATCAGGATCCCTCCAAGCCAGGGTGGTCACAATCACCCAGACAGTGGATGGGATGACTGAGGGTCCTTATGTTGGCTAATGACTTGGTAAGAGTGATGGATACTTTTTAACCTAAACAATGTATCCTAACATTTCTGACTCCCAGTACTCTAATACCGAGGCTCTATACTCCAGTACCATGCCTATCAGGCTACAGTGCCTATCAGACTACAGTGCCTATCAGACTACAGTGCCTATCAGACTACAGTGCCTATCAGGCTACAGTGCCTATCAGGCTACAGTGCCTATCAGGCTACAGTGCCTATCAGACTACAGTGCCTATCAGGCTACAGTGCCTATCAGACTACAGTGCCTATCAGGCTACAGTGCCTATCAGGCTACAGTGCCTATCAGACTACAGTGCCTATCAGGCTACAGTGCCAATCATACTACAGTCCCTATCAGACTACAGTGCCTATCAGGCTACAGTGCCTATCAGGCTACAGTGCCAATCATACTACAGTGCCTATCAGACTACAGTGCCTATCAGACTACAGTGCCTATCAGGCTACAGTGCCTATCAGGCTACAGTGCCAATCATACTACAGTGCCTATCAGACTACAGTGCCTATCAGGCTACAGTGCCAATCATACTACAGTGCCTATCATACTACAGTGCCTATCAGGCTACAGTGCCAATCATACTACAGTGCCTATCATACTACAGTGCCTATCAGGCTACAGTGCCTATCAGGCTATAGTGCCTATCAGACTACAGTGCCTATCAGGCTACAGTGCCTATCAGGCTATAGTGCCTATCAGACTACAGTGCCTATCAGGCTACAGTGCCTATCAGACTACAGTGCCTATCAGACTACAGTGCCTATCAGGCTACAGTGCCTATCAGGCTACAGTGCCTATCAGGCTACAGTGCCTATCAGGCTACAGTGCCTATCAGGCTACAGTACCTATTAGGCTACAGTGCCTATGAGGCTACAGTACCTATGACGCTCACTGGTTTACCACAGCAGGTGTTAGTGAGTCAGAGCTCTGGAAGGATACAAACGCCCATCATCAGCTCTTTACAGTAACATTGTCTTCACCCTACCACACCCCAACAGATGTGTCTCTCTGAGGAACACACCCAGCAAGTTCAACTGTGTTTATTAGTCATATACACATCATATACGTGGAGTACAAAGTGCAACAATAGAAAAGTACTTAAGTGAATAAAAGAGTAGTAGAAAATAAAAGCTTGATGAATAATAATAAGATACTAATATAATACAACAAGATACTAATATAATACAACAAGATACTAATATAATACAACAAGATACTAATATAATACAACAAGATACTAATATAATACAACAAGATACTAATATAATACAACAAGATACTAATATAATACAACAAGATACTAATATAATACAACAAGATACTAATATAATACAACAAGATACTAATATAATACAACAATATACTAATATAATACAACAAGATACTAATATAATACAACAAGATACTAATATAATACAACAAGATAAGATACTAATATAATACAACAAGATACTAATATAATACAACAAGATACTAATATAATACAACAAGATACTAATATAATACAACAAGATACTAATATAATACAACAAGATACTAATATAATACAACAAGATACTAATATAATACAACAAGATACTAATATAATACAACAAGGCACTGAAACGAATTGAAGCAGGATATTTATACATGTTCTGGGGTATTGACATTGTGCAGTAATATACTATACATCAGCAAGTACCTGAGATAGCTTGTGTGGTTTTCCTTCTTTTGCAAAGTCCTTTTAGCTGTTACCTACAGGGAGTTTGGATGTATTTTGATGATGATGGTGGTGATGATGATGGTGATGATGATGGTGATGATAATGGTGATGATGATGGTGATGATAATGGTGATGATGATGGTGATGATGATGGTGATGATGATGGTGATGATGATGGTGATGATGATGGTGATGATGGTGGTGGTGATGATGGTGGTGATGATAATGGTGATGATGGTGGTGATGATGGGGTGGTGGTGGTGATGATGGTGATGATGATGGTGGTGATGATGATGGTGATGATAATGGTGATGATGGTGGTGATGATGGGGTGGTGGTGGTGATGATGATGGTGATGATGGTGGTGATGATGGTGGTGATGATGGGGTGGTGGTGGTGATGATGGTGATGATGATGGTGGTGATGATGATGGTGATGATAATGGTGATGATGGTGGTGATGATGGGGTGGTGGTGGTGATGATGATGGTGATGATGGTGGTGATGATGGTGGTGATGATGGGGTGGTGGTGGTGATGATGGTGATGATGATGGTGGTGATGATGATGGTGATGATAATGGTGATGATGGTGGTGATGATGGGGTGGTGGTGGTGATGATGATGGTGATGATGGTGGTGATGATGGTGAAGATGACAGTGATGATGGTGACAATGATGGTGGTGATGATGGGGTGGTGGTGGTGATGATGATGGTGATGGTAGTGATGATGATAGTGGTGATGATGGTGACGATGATGGTGGTGAAGATGCTGGTGATGATGGTGGTGGTGATGATGGTGGTGATTATGATGGTGGTGGTGGTGATGATGATGGTGGTGATGATGGGGACAATGATGGTGGTGGTGGTGATGATGATGGGGATGATGGTGACAATGATGGTGGTGAAGATGGTGGTGATGATGGTGGTGATTATGATGGTGGTGGTGGTGATGATGATGGTGGTGATGATGGTGACAATGATGTTGATGGTGGTGATGATGGTGATGATTAAGAGGATGAAGATAATGATGGCTAGGGCTAAGTGTGTTGGAAAATGTCAGACGTGGTTTTAAAAGTGGTCCATATGTCACAGTGAAGGAGATGGCTCACCACATATCAGTTTACTGTGTTCCAGTAAGAGGCCAGTTGTTTTCTTACTGACCTCACCTAGAGTGCCAAGGAAGCAGCACACATATAGATCCACCCACTCTCTCCCCTTTTACTAAGCTTATTTCTAAGAAATCCTGACGGATAGTGAAAATGAGGATGATGTTATTTGATATTTCTAAATCAGTGCTTTCCGAGTATTCAGACCCATGAGACAGGTTGTCAGCACAGTCATCCAGAGACAATGTGTGAGGATGATATGTGTGTGCTTCTGGGTCTGATTCTTATCTTAGTGTGACAAGTTTCCTGAGGTCATTCGCCAGTGGAAGTTGATTAAATAAATGGCACAGTTCAGGAGAAATTCTCAAAGTCAAGTACTTTAACATGCATCAAGGTATACTGGGAAATGAATACCCCACTCAACAACTGGGTATTTATCTGCTGTAATTACATTTGTGATCAAATCAAATCAAAACAAGTGTAGACCTTACATTGAAATGCTTACTTACAAGCCCTTAACCAACAATGCAGTTTTATGAAAAATACCTAGAAAAAAGTTAGAAATAAAAGAAACAAATAATTAAAGAGCAGCAGGAAAATAACAGTAGTGAGGCCATGTACAGTCGGTACCGGTACAGAGTCAATGTGCCGGGACACCGGTTAGTCAAGGTAACTGAGGTAATATGTACATATAGGTAGAGTTATTAAAGTGACTATGCATAGATAATAACAGAGAGTAGCAGCAGCGTAAAAGAGGGGGTAGGGGGGCAATGCAAATAGTTGGGGTAGTCATTTGATTAGATGTTCAGGAGTCTTATGGCTTGGGTGTAGAAGCTGTTTAGAAGCCTCCTAGACTTGGTGCTCTGGTACCGCGTGCCGTGCGGTAGCAGAGAGAATTTTTAGGACCTCCCTCTGACACTGCCTGGTATAGAGGTCCTCGATGGCAGGAAGCTTGGCCCCGGTGATGTACTGGGCTGTACGCACTACCCTCTGTAGTGCCTTGCGGTTGGAGGCCAAGCAGTTGCCATACCAGGCACTGATGCAGCCCGTCAGGATGCTCTCGATAGTGCAGCTGTAGAACTTTTTGAGGATCTGAGGACCCATGCCAAATACTTTCAGTCTCCTGAGGGGGAATAGGTTTTGTCGTGCCCTCTTTATGACTGTCTTGGTGTGCTTGGACAATGTTAGTTTGTTGGTGATGTGGATGCCAAGGAACTTGAAGCTCTCAACCTGCTCCATTACAGCCCCGTCAATGAGAATGGGGGTGTGCTCGGTCCTCCTTTTCCTGTAGTCCACAATCATCTCCTTTGTCTTGATCACATTGAGGGAGAGGTTGTTGTCATTGCAGCACACTGTCAGTTCTCTGATCTCCTTCCTATAGGCTGTCTCGTCGTTGTCGGTGATCAGGCCTACCACTGTTGTGTCATCGGAAAACTTAATGATGCTGTTGGAGTCGTACCTGGCCGTGCAGTCATGAGTGAACAGGGACTGCAGGAGGGGACTGAGCACACACCCCTGAGGGGCCCCCGTGTTGAAGATCAGTTTTGTTACCTACCCTTACCACCTGGGGGCGGCTCGTCAGGAAGTCCAGGATCCAGTTGCAGAGGGAGGTGATTAGTCCCAGGGTTCTTAGCTTAGTAATGAGCTTTGAGGGCACTATGGTGTTGAATGCTGAGCTGTCAATGAATAGCATTCTCACATAGGTGTTCCTTTTTTCTAGGTGTGAAAGGGTAGTGTGGAGTGTAATAAAGATTGCATCGTCTGTGGATCTGACACTTGCCATTTGGTCAGCGCATGTTCGGAGTACACGTCCTGGTAATCCGTCTGACCCTGACCTTTTTAAAGGTCTTACTTACATCATCTGCAGAGAGCATGATCACACAGTCGTCCGGAACAGCTGATGCTCTCATGCATGTTTCAGTGTTGCTTGCCTCGAAGCGAGCATAGAAGTCATGTATCTCGTCTGGTAGGCTTGTGTCACTGCTTTCCTTTGTAGTCTGTAATAGTTTGCAAGGCCTGCCACATCCGACAAGCATCGGAGCCGGTGTAGTACGATTCGATTTTAGTCATGTTTTGATGCTTTGTTTGTCATAGGATTTTTTATAAGCTTCCAGGTTAGAGTCCCGCTCCTTGAAAGCGGCAGCTCTACCCTTTAGCTCAGTGCGGATGTTGCCTGTAATCCATGGCTTCTGGTTGGGATTTGAATGTACAGTCACAGTGGGGACGACGTCATCGATGCACTTATTGATGAAGCCAGTGACTGATGTGGTGTTCTCCTCAATGCCATCGGAAGAATCCTGGAATATATTCCAGTCTGTGCTGGCAAAACAGTCCTGTAGCTTAGCATCTGCTTCATCGGACCACTTTTTTATTGACCCGAGTCACTGGTGCTTCCTGCCTTCATTTTTGCTTGTAAGCAGGAATCAGGAGGATATAATTATGGTAAGATTTGCCAAACAGAGGGTGAGGGAGAGCTTTGTACACATCTCTGTGTGTGGAGTAAAGGTGATCTAGATCTTTTTCACTCTGGTTGCAAATTTAACTTAGGTAAAACTGATTTAAGTTTCCCTGCATTAAAGTCCCCGGCCACTAGGAGCGCTGCCTCTGGATGAGCGTTTTCCTGTTTGCTTATGGCTGTATACAACTCATTGAGTGCGGTCTTAGTGTCAGCATCGGTCTGTGGGGGTATGTAGACAGCTACGAAATATACAGATAAAAACTCTCTAGATAGTGTGGTCTACAGCTTATCATGAGATACTCTACCTCGAGTCTTCCTTAGATATCATGCACCAGCTGTTGTTTACAAATTTACATAGACCGCCACCCCGACGTCTGTGATCTGTGATGATATCGTATGCGTGCCACACTACGCTCTAGTCACACAGTATCCCCCCCAACAAAAAAATCAAAACATATTCCTTTTTTCTTCTCCTTTCTAAACCCAGTCTCCAATGTCAAATCAAATCAAATCAAATCAAATTTTATTTGTCACATACACATGGTTAGCAGATGTTAATGCGAGTGTAGCGAAATGCTTGTGCTTCTAGTTCCGACAATGCAGTAATAACGAACAAGTAATCTAACTAACAATTCCAAAAAAACTACTGTCTTATACACAGTGTAAGGGGATAAGGAATATGTACATAAGGATATATGAATGAGTGATGGTACAAAGCAGCATAGGCAAGATACAGTAGATGATATCGAGTACAGTATAACATATGAGATGAGTATGTAAACAAAGTGGCATAGTTAAAGTGGCTAGTGATACATGTATTACATAAGGATGCAGTCGATGATATAGAGTACAGTATATACATATGCATATGAGATTAATAATGTAGGGTAAGTAACATTATATAAGGTAGCATTGTTTAAAGTGGCTAGTGATATATTTACATAATTTCCCATCAATTCCCATTATTAAAGTGGCTGGTTGAGTCAGTGTCATTGACAGTGTGTTGGCAGCAGCCACTCAATGTTAGTGGTGGCTGTTTAACAGTCTGATGGCCTTGAGATAGAAGCTGTTTTTCAGTCTCTCGGTCCCAGCTTTGATACACCTGTACTGACCTCGCCTTCTGGATGACAGCGGGGTGAACAGGCAGTGGCTCGGGTGGTTGATGTCCTTGATGATCTTTATGGCCTTCCTGTAGCATCGGGTGGTGTAGGTGTCCTGGAGGGCAGGTAGTTTGCCCCCGGTGATGCGTTGTGCAGACCTCACTACCCTCTGGATAGCCTTACGGTTGAGGGCGGTGCAGTTGCCATACCAGGCGGTGATACACCCCGCCAGGATGCTCTCGATTGTGCATTTGTAGAAGTTTGTGAGTGCTTTTGGTGACAAGCCGAATTTCTTCAGCCTCCTGAGGTTGAAGAGGCGCTGCTGCGCCTTCTTCACGATGCGGTCTGTGTGAGTGGACCAATTCAGTTTGTCTGTGATGTGTATGCCAAGGAACTTAAAACTTGCTACCCTCTCCACTACTGTTCCATCGATGTGGATAGGGGGGTGTTCCCTCTGCTGTTTCCTGAAGTCCACAATCATCTCCTTAGTTTTGTTGACGTTGAGTGTGAGGTTATTTTCCTGACACCACACTCCGAGGGCCCTCACCTCCTCCCTGTAGGCCGTCTCGTCGTTGTTGGTAATCAAGCCTACCACTGTTGTGTCGTCCGCAAACTTGATGATTGAACTGTGGGTGAACAGTTAGCATTGAGCTATCTGAGGTTATTAATTCCCCTTTGTGGAATATGTGTGCTCTGTCGTTAATGAGTGTATGTTGTGTAAACACTCTATGATGACAAGAGGCCAATCTATCATTCCCAAGCCCCCTTCCCATTTCTGCAGCACTGACTGGGTCCTTCAGATGGGTTCTTAGCAGATTGTGGCTCCTTGTTCATGACATTAGGTTGAAACAGAGCACACATATTCCACAAAGGGGAATTAATAACCTCAGATAGCTCAATGCTAACTGTTCACCCACAGTTTGATCGTTAGCCAACGTCTCAGTGATATGGAGTTGGTATGTGCTCATTAAGAGATATGGCATGTGACTGATGTCAGTGTTTTATACCGTATGTTTCTTTTGTGGACATAGTTATGCCCACTATGTAAATTAATCCTGGTAAAACAGTGGTCCTACGTGGCAGATTATGGTTTGAAATGCTTTTCTCCTGAAGGTGTCAAATAAAAGTCCACACGTGGCTTCTGTGTGTGTGAAATCGGAAACTAATATTTAAATAAAAAATATTTTGTCACCTCGTTTAGGGTATCTTTTTTCTTTCCCAATCTGGCAGGTCAGAGATCCATCAGATCGTGACTCCCTTTCAGTATTGATTATCTAGTGTCTGGCCAGATAAGGGATCACAGTCATTGAACCGCTATCTAAGCAGACCACAGACATGCAGCATCTATCAAGATACACACAGGCGAGCACAGACAAACATGCATGTGATAACACACACACACAGGGAGGCAGATCGTCATGGGAAATCATTCCGACTACGCCAAAGGTCATGTCTGATGCTTTGAGAGAAAACAAGTAATCAACTAGATGAACAACATAAGGTCTACATGTTTATTTTAGATTAAGTACATTGCGTGTGTGCAAGAGGTGTAGGGAGGGGTAGAATATTTAGGGGGGTCAGCATCATTGCATACTTCTATCATAACGCTGAAAAGTTATGATAGAATACATCTGCTTCTCACCATTACAATTCTACACCAAGATAGACCTCTGACTGGCACACAATGGCATACAATACAATTTAGGATTAGTTTACCACCCTCAAATCCTAACCTGAACCATTCAAATAAAAAATATAAATCACAGTTTATTTGTTGCATGTGCCGAATACAACAGGTGTAGTAGCCCTTACAGTGAAATGCTTACTTACAAGCCCTTAAACCAACAATTCAAATAGTCTGGGTAGCTGTTTGATTAGCTGTTCAGGAGTTTCATGGCTTGGGGGTAGAAGCTATTCATTATTCCTTTGGACCAAGACTTGGCGAGCCGGTACCTACATACAGGATGAAATGGCAAAACCATAGAGACGTTTTTTTAGGGGAAACTTGGTCTTATTCCAGTGCTCACTCAAGCGAGGCGCTCTTTGATGAGGTCACTGCTAGTCTGATAGATGAGCCCAGGGCAGGGGATTGGACAGTGGTTGGAGAGGTGAAGAGGACAGTGGGAACCAGAGGGAGAAAGTTGGGCGGCCATGTTGTGTGATGATGATCATGAGAGCGATTTACGTGATGGGTTAGGGTTAGTAGGTGGGTAGGCTACACTTGGCTGAGAAAACAGACACCTAAACTAAATCGTCTCCTAGTACAAACTTTTCTTTTCACACCCCCATAATGTCAAAGAGAGGACGGGTTCATCTCTGCCATTGCTATAGCTGATGTCATTGAGGACATTCATTTATGCCGAATTTCTGAATAAGTCACACTCTGATAGCAGTGGGGCACAGCAAACCTAAATGATCTGCTACTTTGAAACAGTCATGTACCAACCATTTCCTGTGAACAAACTCTGACGATGAGTCACACACATACTGCAATACCTAATGGGGCTGACTGACCAGTCATTTTCTACTGAAATGTGCGCTAACACTTCAATACACACAGACACACACACACACAGACACACACACACACACACACACACACACACACACACACACACACACACACACACACACACACACACAGACAGACAGACAGACAGACAGACACAGACAGACAGACAGACAGACAGACAGACAGACAGACAGACAGACAGACAGACAGACAGACAGACAGACAGACAGACAGACAGACAGACAGACAGACAGACAGACAGACACACACACAGACAGACACACACACAGACAGACACAGACACACAGACACACACACAGACACACAAACACATACAAGGTATATTGGGTCAGAGTGAGGTCAGCCTGGCTATGAGAAATAAGACAGACAGATTGTTACACAGTGGACCAAGTAATGTTTCAGTCCAATGAACCTGTAAAACCTGTAAGACATGTCTCATAATGTCTGCGGCTTATACCCTGACCACAGCCTTCATTTGCGGTCAAATTTTGGTTTAATTTTCAACTAATGTGAATTCAACAAATCATTTCACCAGATCATTGGATTTAGGTTAAAAGCTGGGTTAAAAAACATACAAAATTCCCTTATGTTGATGACTTTTTGCAAATCCAATCAATTTTCCATGTTGATTCAACGTCATCGCTTTTAATTTCTTTGTTGAAATGACGTGGAAACAACATTGATTCAACCAGTTTTTGCCCAGCGGGATCTAACCATAGGAAGACATGCCCTCTCTGTTACATACAGAGGATCATATCCAAACCTGGCGTTTTAATGCTTCTCCTAAAAAAGACAAACAATGTCTCAGATGCATCTGGAGCTTCAAAACCATAAAAAATACACCTTTATTCTGCAGTTGAAATACAACAGGCACTTGACAACAGTTGTTAATCACCTAATGAAATGCTCAGAGTTACACAAGCAAGCACACTTTGGGAGTAGAAGCGGCCATAAATTCCTGGCTGTGACAGCCAAAGAGGGCAAGGAGAGAGTGAGGGGGGAGCTTGGTGCTTGGTACCAGGCACTCTCAGGCTGATGAGTGTTACACATTGTACAGGGGCCATGGTGAAACACTCCACCGACCATTTACCCGTAGCTCCCTATTTAAGATCCTTATCCTACTAAACATAATAAAAATGAAGTCGGTTGGTCTAAACTTGGTCTAAACTATAACTGCAACGTGACATACAGTGGGGCAAAAAAGTATTTAGTCAGCCACCAATTGTGCAAGTTCTCCCTCTTAAAAAGATGAGAGAGGCCTGTAATTTTCATCATAGGTACACTTCAACTATGACAGACAAATCACATTGTAGGATTTTTTATGAATTTATTTGCAAATTATGGTGGAAAATAAGTATTTGGTCACCTACAAACAAGCAAGATTTCTGGCTCTCAGAGACCTGTAACTTCTTCTTTAAGAGGCTCCTCTGTCCTACACTCGTTACCTGTATCAATGGCACCTGTCTGAACTTGTTATCAGTATAAAAGTCACCTGTCGACATCCTCAAACAGTCACACTCAAAACTCCATTATGGCCAAGACCAAAGAGCTGTCAAAGGACACCAGAAACAAAATTGTAGACCTGCACCAGGCTGGGAAGACTGAATCTGCAATAGGTAAGGAGCTTGGTTTGAAGAAATCAACTGTGGGAGCAATTATTAGGAAATGGAAGACATACAAGACCACTGATAATCTCCCTCGATCTGGGGCTCCACGCAAGATCTCACCCCGTGGAGTCAAAATGATCACAAGAACAGTGAGCAAAAATCCCAGAACCACACGGGGGGACATAGTGAATGACCTGCAGAGAGCTGGGACCAAAGTAACAAAGCCTACCATCAGTAACACACTACGCCGCCAGGGACTCAAATCCTGCAGTGCCAGACGTGTCCCCCTGCTTAAGCCAGTACATGTCCAGGCCCGTCTGAAGTTTGCTAGAGAGCATTTGGATGATCCAGAAGAAGATTGGGAGAATGTCATATGGTCAGATGAAACCAAAATATAACTTTTTGGTAAAAACTCAACTTGTCATGTTTGGAGGACAAAGAATGCTGAGTTGCATCCAAAGAACACCATACCTACTGTAAAGCATGGGGGTGGAAACATCATGCTTTGGGGCTGTTTTTCTGCAAAGGGACCAGGACGACTGATCCGTGTAAAGGAAAGAATGAATGGGACCATGTATCGTGAGATTTTGAGTGAAAACCTCCTTCCATCAGCAAGGGCAATGAAGATGAAATGTGGCTGGGACTTTCAGCATGACAATGATCCCAAACACACCGCCCGGGCATCGAAGGAGTGGCTTCGTAAGAAGCATTTCAAGGTCCTGGAGTGGCCTAGCCAGTCTCCAGATCTCAACCCCATAGAAAATCTTTGGAGGGAGTTGAAAGTCCATGTTGCCCAGCAACAGCCCCAAAACATCACTGCTCTAGAGGAGATCTGCATGGAGGAATGGGCCAAAATACAAGCTAGCGTGTGAAAACCTTGTGAAGACTTACAGAAAACGTTTGTCCTCTGTCATTGCCAATAAAGGGTATATAACAAAGTATTGAGATAAACTTTTGTTATTGACCAAATACTTATTTTCCACCATAATTTGCAAATAAATTCATTAAAAATCCTACAATGTGATTTTCAGGATTTTTTTTCTCATTTTGTCTGTCATAGTTGAAGTGTACCTATGATGAAAATTACAGGCCTCTCTCATCTTTTAAGTGGGAGAACTTGCACAATTGGTGGCTGACTAAATACATTTTTGCCCCACTGTATCTGACTGGCAGACTCTCCAGGAATTATGGTCTGGCCGCTCTCTTTCTCCATTTCATGATGTGAAATTTTCCTGTAATCAAACAGGAATTACTTGTTATAAGCAAACTGTGACCTATGTGCAGTTCATATCTCACTGCTATTAGATAAGTTAAAAAGCCATTTCTATGCCACGTCCAAGTGTCTCAAATGGGCAACATACGTAGACATGGATTACAGCAAACTGTTCTACACGTTATAGAGGAAACAGTACTGTATGGCTGAGTAAAGTTGAGACAGTTAACCCACCAAGACTTGGTATCCAAGGTCAGGATAGTATCCGTTTTATGAGACAGTAAAGAGGAAAGAAGAGAACACCATTGTTTGGGTGTGGAGGGTGCTTGGCTTTACTCTTAACGTGAAGATGTATGGCTTTACACCCCAATAGCTTGTAACCTGAGCCAGCTTTTAGGGGCAATTGCATCTCCAGTTACTCTAAAGCCCCCCCACCTCAATCACTCCAGGGGGAAGTGGCCTGCCTCTGCGGCTGACTAAATCACAGCATCCCACTTGATATACAGGCCCTGGTGCCATACCGCTGGGTCAGTGGGAGGGCTGTGTAAATGTGCTCCCCTCTGATGCTCACATTGTTTCCGGTGTCAACTCTGGGGAAAGTCATGGTGGTCCGAACAGAGAGGTAACTCAGCCAGATAACCTCCGTCCAAGGATCACCTCTACCACTGTAACTCTCAGCCAAGACATCCTGGGACTACCCCCCCAGATGATAGATTGATACCTGGATAAGAAGAGGAGAAAGGATGGCATGGACCATGGCAGTGGGTCTCGTTAACTTGTGACCCTGACCATACACTTTGAACCCAGTCTGTTCTTTTTGGAGCGCTCAAGCTGAGGTTATCCATTTCCAGATGGTGCATAAGTCATCTAGCAAAATAAACAGAATTATATGATTCCACTACCTGTTTCACACATTTCGTATCTCGGGAATCCTTATTGAAATCCTTCAATAAAAGTGTTTATCAACGAGATTGTAGGATGTTCTCAAAGAAACTGGGGCTCGGGGCTCTCGAGTGGTGCAGCAGTCTAAGGCACTGCATCTCAGTGCTAGAGGCGTCACTACAGACACCCTGGTTTGAATCCAGGCTGTAACACTCCGTGATTGGGAGTACCATAGGGCGGTGCACAATTGGCCCAGCGTCGTTTGGCTGGTGTAGGCCATCATTCTAAATAAGAATTTGTTCTTAACTGACTTGCCTAGTTAAATAAAGGTTACATTTAAACATGTAACAACTGGTGGGGGGAACAAAAACTAAATGGTTACATTGTATCATAATTACATAATCAAACACGAATAAACATTACATCGTTTGGCCGTATGTTGTAAATGTAGAGGTTAGGCTACCTAATCATTTTGTATGAAACAATATGAGAAAAAGTTCAGTCCAGCAGAATTATCACTACGGTCACTTTAACAGGATGACCCGGAAGTGCATCATGTTTGCCGGTCGTAAAGCGTTTTCTTTTCCGGTGGCCTCAGCGGTAGTGCGAGCGTGGATTTGATCTAGGCTCACTAAAATAATTATAAAATGAGTGTCCCAGCATTTATCGACATAACTGAAGAGGACCAGGTACGATTTAAGTGTTTTAGTAATAGTAAAAAAAAAGAATGAGCACACTCATGTCGATATGTAACGTTACGACAAAGGGTGACATACCAGATAACATTAGCATGCTACCGTTAGCCATATAATGAGTCAATGCCAATGACTATGATCAGTACACTAGCTAGTTAGCCTAGCTGTTTGTTAGCTAGTATGCTAACTTTACAGCTGGATCCATTTTCACCCCCAGTTAAATGGATCTAGATCTCTTTGTAAACTAGCTATATCCCCGTGATTTGTGTTTACTTAATGAAACGTATTGCCAGCTGATGCATTTGTTTTACACGTAACTAGGAATGTACGTTAGGTAACTAGCGAACAGTTAGTTGCAGTCTACAACATCAACAATTTTTTCAATGTTTGCATCCAATGTAGCTAGCTAACTGGTTAGAATAGTTGACTAGCTTTGGATGAAGACACAAGCTAGTTGTAATGTATAGATTAACTGCCAGCTGTAAGGCTTGGAGAAGGAAAATACGTCATTGTGCAGCCTTAATCAAATGTACAATTTAAATATCTTTAGTGACAGCTGTTAAGTAGTGCATGTTTTGTTATTGGACTAAGTGTCATCGCTGTGTCTGTAGTTTAATCTGGGGTGCATTCATTAGTCTGATTCCGTTAAACTTTTTACAACGGAAAATATGTACTTTTTACTCAAGGAACCAAACAGAAGCAAATGGGAAAGGACCCAATAGAAACTGTAGTTTTCGTTGGAGAACGTTTTACGTTTGGTTTCACAGACAAAATGTTTCGCAAAGGAATCTGACTAATAAATACACCCCTGTTCTTTTATAACATGTTGTTGTTGACAGGCCTCAGAGCTCAGGGCCTACATCAAAGCCAAAGGAGCAGAGATCTCAGAGGAAAACTCAGAAGGTGGTCTCCATGTGGACCTGGCTCAAATCATTGAGGCCTGTGACGTCTGCCTCAAGGATGACGATAAAGGTGAGTGACACCAGGGAAACGCTAACCTATAGCCAGTGGCACTTCTAAAGGACTGCTCACATTGGTGAAGTATCCATGTAGAGAAGGCAAACATGCCCAAGGCATCTACAGATACGCCTGTCTGCATGATGTCAGCACACACATGAACTGTAAACTGTCCTCTCTCACTCTTGTCTTTCTGTCTGTCAGCCCCTCCCCCTCATTGTCTTGTTCCCTTAATTCATCTGCTGTTTCTACCTCTGCTGTTTTCCTTTCCATCTCTCTACCCATCCTGTCCTTTTTGTTTTTTCCTGGACCCCCACTTATATTTGTTTTTCTGTTTCATCCTAAAAGTGGCTGGTATGAATGAGTCTTGAATGATGATGAATGGTGTCATTGTGATTGATAGTTGTCTCTCTCCTCTCTGTAGAAGTGGAGAGTGTGATGAACAGCATAGTGTCGCTGCTACTCATCCTGGAGACAGAGAAACAGGAGACCCTGATCGAGAGTCTGTGTGAGAAGCTGGTCAAGTCCCGAGAGGGAGAGAGGCCTTCCCTCAGGATGCAGCTGTAAGTCCACACACTCATCTATCTCTGTTCTCTACTAGTCTCCCTGACCGGTGAGGTATGCAGCCACCCACACGATGCCTGGAGCACTCGGACATAGTGAATGGAGTCAGCGACCCAAGATTTGGGTTTGTTTATGCATTATGGGGCGGCAGCGTAGCCTAGTGGTTAGAGCGTTGGACTAGTAACCGGAAGGTTGCGAGTTCAAACCCCCGAGCTGACATGGTACAAATCTGTCGTTCTGCCCCTGAACAGGCAGTTAACCCATTGTTCCCAGGCCGTCATTGAAAATAAGAATATGTTCTTAACTGACTTGCCTGGTTAAATAAAGGTAAAAAAAAAAAATGGAAGAAGTGGGACCCTTGTAAACACTAATTGTAAGCCATGTCTTAATGGTCAAGTTAACGTGTATGGTTTTGGTTGTGTAGGCTGAGTAACCTGTTCCATGGTATGGATGAGACGGCCCCAGTGAGGTACACAGTCTACTGCAGCCTCATCAAGGTAGCAACCACCTGCAACGCCATCGCTTTCATCCCCACGGACCTCGACCAGGTACGCTCACCGTGCACACTCGCCATACACTGTCACTCTCACCGTGCACACTCACCATACACTGTCACGCTCACTGTGCACACTCACCATATACTGTCACTCTCACCGTGCACACTCGCCATACACTGTCACGCTCACCGTGCACACTCGCCATATACTGTCACTCTCACTGTGCACACTCGCCATACACTGTCACTCTCACTGTGCACACTCGTCATATACTGTCGCTCTGATTGTGCACACTCGCCATATACTGTCACTCTCATTGTGCACACTCGCCATATACTGTCACTCTCACCGTGTACACTCGCCATACACTGTCACGCTCACTGTGCACACTCGCCATACACTGTCACGCTCACTGTGCACACTCGCCATACACTGTCACTCTCACTGTGCACACTCGCCATATATTGTCACGCACAGGGTACACTCGCCATATACTGTCACTCACCGTGCACACTCGCCATACACTGTCACACTCACCGTGCACGGTCACTCTCACCATGCACATTTGCCATATACTGTCAGTCACCGTGCACACTCGCCATATACTGTCACTCTCACCGTGGACACTCGCCATATACTGTCACTCTCACCGTGCACACTCGCCATATACTGTCACTCTCACCGTGCACACTCGCCATATACTGTCACTCTCACCGTGCACACTCGCCATATACTGTCACTCTCACCGTGCACACTCGCCATATACTGTCACTCTCACCGTGCACACTCGCCATATACTGTCACTCTCACCGTGCACACTCGCCATATACTGTCACTCTCACCGTGCACACTCGCCATATACTGTCACTCTCACCGTGCACACTCGCCATATACTGTCACTCTCACCGTGCACACTCGCCATATACTGTCACTCTCACCGTGCACACTCGCCATATACTGTCACTCTCACCGTGCACACTCGCCATATACTGTCACTCTCACCGTGCACACTCGCCATATACTGTCACTCTCACCGTGCACACTCGCCATATACTGTCACTCTCACCGTGCACACTCGCCATATACTGTCACTCTCACCGTGCACACTCGCCATATACTGTCACTCTCACCGTGCACACTCGCCATATACTGTCACTCTCACCGTGCACACTCGCCATATACTGTCACTCTCACCGTGCACACTCGCCATATACTGTCACTCTCACCGTGCACACTCGCCATATACTGTCACTCTCACCGTGCACACTCGCCATATACTGTCACTCTCACCGTGCACACTCGCCATATACTGTCACTCTCACCGTGCACACTCGCCATATACTGTCACTCTCACCGTGCACACTCGCCATATACTGTCACTCTCACCGTGCACACTCGCCATATACTGTCACTCTCACCGTGCACACTCGCCATATACTGTCACTCTCGCCGTGCACACTCGCCATATACTGTCACTCTCGCCGTGCACACTCGCCATATACTGTCACTCTCACCTGCTTGTGTGTTTGTGGTTCAGGTGCGTAAGTGGATCACAGACTGGAACCTGAACACAGAGAAGAAACACACACTGCTAAGGCTGGTGTACGAGGCCCTGGTCGAATGTAAGAAGAGGTAACTAACTATACACAGCCTTGTGGTGTCATCAACACAGTCTGGTGCCTGGTAGGGTCATTGACACAGTCTGGTGCCTGGTGGTGTCTTCGGCACATTCATTCTCTGTTATGATTGTTTATTTTCCATATTTTTCTAATTCCTCAGTACAATGGGATATGTGTTGTGTATCTGCAATGTTTTCTTTTTCTGAGCTGGTTCTTGTGTCACTGAGTGTGTGTTCCTCTGCAGCGAGGCTGCAGCTAAGGTGATGGTGGAGCTGCTGGGGAGTTACACAGAGGACAACGCCTCACAAGCACGCGTTGATGCCCACAGGTACATATATACCCACCTCTATCCTACTCTTATCCTACCATCATAACTACAAGATCTGACACGTGACTGGCTGTCTTTGCTGTTACTCACCCCTCTCTGGTTCCTCCCCCCAGATGCATTGTACGAGCCCTGAAAGACCCCAACACCTTCCTGTTGGACCACCTCCTGGCCCTCAAACCTGTCCGCTTCCTAGAGGGAGAACTCCTCCACGACGTGAGTACTGAAGCCCAGCTCAGGGAACAGCTCATCCTGCTGATAACAAGGCCGTGACATTTGAACTCTGAGGATTTAATAGGTTCATATGAATCCATTCATAACAAAGATGCTACATTATTACCTGGTTGTTTTAACAGTGACTTCTCTCACTCTCTCGCCTTCATTCACAGCTCCTAACCATCTTTGTGAGTGCAAAGCTAGCTGCCTACGTGAAGTTTTACCAGAGCAACAAAGACTTCATCGATTCCCTCGGTGAGTGATCAAGACTCAATGGGGCTACCTCGCGGCTAGTGACCTGACTGCAGAGATCAAATCCCCCCCGGGGACACACACACACACACCCTGCCTAGCCTAAATCGCTGACCTCCGTGGATACAGGGTTGGAATGTGTGTGTCAGCAGTGTCTCTCTGTCCACACACACACACTGCTGAGAACGTAGTTGTCCAATTAACATGGTTGGTCCTCCCACATAAGTCAGGTGGTATTGGCTCTCACTGCAGACATGGTGGTGTTTGTGTTAATATGCCTAGTCACTGTAGTTCCACACTGCTGGGCACAGAGCAATTAGCCAAGGGACCCTCCCTGAGTCAAGTGGAATTGAGTGTGCTCGTGTGTTCATCACAGAACGATTACCTCTTGGAGTTTCCCTCCAAGGTCGCCCTGAGAGTTTGAACCGTAGTCAGTTACATTCTTCATCACCCAGCCAACTGACTATTATTGTGCATTCAGTAATTATAGTTAATGATCTCATGATTAATGGTACCTAAGAGTTGGTGACCTGTCATTGATTGATATCTATTTCATTGTCATGTCTTGTTATTCCTGTGTTTTAATAACTGTCTTCCTGTCCCCAGGTCTCAACCATGATGTTAGTCCTGTGTTTTAATAACTGTCTTCCTGTCCCCAGGTCTCAACCATGATGTTATTCCTGTGTTTTAATAACTGTCTTCCTGTCCCCAGGTCTCAACCATGATGTTATTCCTGTGTTTTAATAACTGTCTTCCTGTCCCCAGGTCTCAACCATGATGTTAGTCCTGTGTTTTATTGATGGTCTTCCTGTCCCCAGGTCTCAACCATGATGTTAGTCCTGTGTTTTACTGACTGTCTTCCTGTCCCCAGGTCTCAACCATGATGTTAGTCCTGTGTTTTATTGACTGTCTTCCTGTCCCCAGGTCTCAACCATGATGTTAGTCCTGTGTTTTATTGACTGTCTTCCTGTCCCCAGGTCTCAACCATGATGTTAGTCCTGTGTTTTATTGACTGTCTTCCTGTCCCCAGGTCTCAACCATGATGTTAGTCCTGTCCCCAGGTCTCAACCATGATGTCTGTCCTGTCCCCAGGTCTCAACCATGATGTCTGTCCTGTCCCCAGGTCTCAACCATGATGTCTGTCCTGTCCCCAGGTCTCAACCATGATGTTAGTCCTGTCCCCAGGTCTCAACCATGATGTTAGTCCTGTGTTTTATTGACTGTCTTCCTGTCCCCAGGTCTCAACCATGATGTTAGTCCTGTCCCCAGGTCTCAACCATGTTAGTCCTGTGTTTTATTGACTGTCTTCCTGTCCCCAGGTCTCAACCATGATGTCTGTCCTGTCCCCAGGTCTCAACCATGATGTCTGTCCTGTCCCCAGGTCTCAACCATGATGTTAGTCCTGTCCCCAGGTCTCAACCATGATGTTAGTCCTGTGTTTTATTGATGGTCTTCCTGTCCCCAGGTCTCAACCATGTTAGTCCTGTGTTTTATTGACTGTCTTCCTGTCCCCAGGTGTCAACCATGATGTTAGTCCTGTCCCCGGGTGTCAACCATGATGTTAGTCCTGTCCCCAGGTCTCAACCATGATGTTAGTCCTGTGTTTTATTGACTGTCTTCCTGTCCCCAGGTCTCAACCATGATGTCTGTCCTGTGTTTTATGACTGTCTTCCTGTCCCCAGGTCTCAACCATGATGTTAGTCCTGTGTTTTACTGACTGTCTTCCTGTCCCCAGGTCTCAACCATGATGTTAGTCCTGTGTTTTATTCACTGTTAGTCCTGTCCCCAGGTCTCAACCATGATGTTAGTCCTGTCCCCAGGTCTCAACCATGATGTTAGTCCTGTCCCCAGGTCTCAACCATGATGTTAGTCCTGTGTTTTACTGACGGTCTTCCTGTCCCCAGGTCTCAACCATGATGTTAGTCCTGTCCCCAGGTCTCAACCATGATGTTAGTCCTGTGTTTTATTGACTGTCTTCCTGTCCCCAGGTCTCAACCATGATGTTAGTCCTGTGTTTTACTGACTGTCTTCCTGTCCCCAGGTCTCAACCATGATGTTAGTCCTGTGTTTTATTGACAGTCTTCCTGTCCCCAGGTCTCAACCATGATGTTAGTCCTGTGTTTTACTGACTGTCTTCCTGTCCCCAGGTCTCAACCATGATGTTAGTCCTGTGTTTTATTGACTGTCTTCCTGTCCCTAGGTCTCAACCATGATGTTAGTCCTGTCCCCAGGTCTCAACCATGATGTTAGTCCTGTGTTTTACTGACGGTCTTCCTGTCCCCAGGTCTCAACCATGATGTTAGTCCTGTCCCCATGTCTCAACCATGATGTTAGTCCTGTGTTTTATTGACTGTCTTCCTGTCCCCAGGTCTCAACCATGATGTTAGTCCTGTGTTTTACTGACTGTCTTCCTGTCCCCAGGTCTCAACCATGATGTTAGTCCTGTGTTTTATTGACTGTCTTCCTGTCCCTAGGTCTCAACCATGATGTTAGTCCTGTGTTTTATTGACTGTCTTCCTGTCCCCAGGTCTCAACCATGATGTTAGTCCTGTGTTTTATTGACTGTCTTCCTGTCCCCAGGTCTCAACCATGATGTTAGTCCTGTGTTTAATTGACTGTCTTCCTGTCCTTAGGTCTCAACCATGATGTTAGTCCTGTGTTTTATTGACTGTCTTCCTGTCCCCAGGTCTCAACCATGATGTTAGTCCTGTGTTTTATTGACTGTCTTCCTGTCCCCAGGTCTCAACCATGATGTTAGTCCTGTCCCCAGGTCTCAACCATGATGTTAGTCCTGTGTTTTATTGACTGTCTTCCTGTCCCCAGGTCTCAACCATGATGTTAGTCCTGTCCCCAGGTCTCAACCATGATGTTAGTCCTGTGTTTTATTGACTGTCTTCCTGTCCCCAGGTCTCAACCATGATGTTAGTCCTGTGTTTTATTGACTGTCTTCCTGTCCCCAGGTCTCAACCATGATGTTAGTCCTGTCCCCAGGTCTCAACCATGATGTTAGTCCTGTGTTTTATTGACTGTCTTCCTGTCCCCAGGTCTCAACCATGATGTTAGTCCTGTCCCCAGGTCTCAACCATGATGTTAGTCCTGTGTTTTACTGACGGTCTTCCTGTCCCCAGGTCTCAACCATGATGTTAGTCCTGTGTTTTACTGACGGTCTTCCTGTCCCCAGGTCTCAACCATGAGCAGAACATGGCTAAGATGTGTCTGCTGACGTTCATGGGCATGGCGGTGGAGTTTAAAGAGATCTCCTTTGACACCATGCAGCAGGAGCTGCAGTTAGAAGAAGACCAAGTAGAAGCCTTCGTCATCGACGGTACCAACACCGCCTCAAATCCAATCTGACCCACACACCCTCTAATAATACTATACTCCCCTCTGACAACGCTGGAATTCCCCCTCGGTGCAACAGTCCACCTATCTATAAACACAAAAAGTTCAAACGGTCAAAACAGGATGTTGTCTGTAGATGTATTTTTTTTAACAAATTGAGGAACCAAACTGTCATAGGAGCAGACATGTAGGAGTTAGTATCCTTATTGTTACTGTGACGTTGGTCGTCCTCTCAGAAGTCTGTAATGTGTTTGAGGGTTGCCTTGACACACGGATACTCCCTCTTGTCTGCCGCCCACCTCAATGTCTTCCTGTCTCTTTTGTCTGTAGCCGTTCGGACTAAGATGGTGTACTGCAAGATTGACCAGACACAGCGAAAGGTTATCGTGAGGTAAGCCAAAAGAATAATATTTTAAGAACGTGCTATTCAAATCAGGTGTATTCTGCCATGTCAGCGGCTGCGTTTGGCAGGCTAAAGCTGTGTCGTATTACGGCGAAACATTTTGCAACAGAAAACGGAAACTGGTGTTGTAGTAGTCCCTCCCCTTTTTCAGTCCTTTTTCTTCCGTTTGGTGCCTAATGAATATGACCCTGTAATAGACACTCTTTACTGTGTAGCAATCAGCTCAAGGTTTCTGACAACCCTTCTTCAGAGCTCCCCACTATAAAACCATAGAGTTGGTCTTTGTTCTTGTGTTGCTGTACAGAAATACTTTTTTTCACCTTTGGAGGCTTTTTTTTTGCCAGTTGAGTATAAATGCTATTGTTGATGGGTTTCCGCAAAGGAAATCTAGACATCTATTTTTATTCTGTGCTACAAAACAGGTTCCCTTTGACTCTGATCTGATTGGTGCTTACGGTTGTGGTATGTTCTATGCATACCTATTAATCATAGGGTTTTGTTGTGTGTATGACAAGGAAAATGTCTTCCCTCTAGGTACTTCAGACGTATTACTACACTGTCAGAGGGAGACTCAAAACTCTTAAGATTTCCAATGATACCTTTCAGGGTTGCCAGGTATGGCATTATGCTCCCCTTTCCCTAACCAGGTGTCTTCATCTCTGCCCCCATCAGCCACAGCACACACCGCACCTTCGGCAAGCAGCAGTGGCAGCAGCTCTACGACAGTCTCAGCTCCTGGAAGGGCAATTTGGCAACTGTGAAGACCAGCCTCCAGACCCTGTCCCCCTCTGCCTAAGATCTCTCTCCAAAACCCACTTAAAAAAAACTTCCCCCTTTCCTTTGTTAAACTCCCTTGGTTGAATCTTCTGTCACCATTTTTATATTCACCCAATAAAAGACTAATTGAGATCTTCCATGGTTGTTTTGCTTGTCTTAATACCAGATGTAAATCATGTCTAGCTGTTTACAGGGGCAAGTGGTAGCGCAGAAGTTTCAGCATCACATGCGAACATCAGCAGTGACCGTGTTCTCCAGAGAAGCTGCTGTCTGTTGTGTTAATGGTTGCTCTTCACCTGGCGACCCGGAGCATCTGGCTCTAGTTAGACCCAGAGTGGCCATGTGAGATGGGGGGTGACGGGGCCTGTTACTGAGGGTGACAAATGGGTCACCTGATTAAGAACTTTATAGACCCTACTCTTATCAGTGCTGTCAACCTGACTCCTCAGCTGAGGTCAGAGCAGTGTTACTTTCAGCACTAGGTTTTTAGACTTTGGGTGAGGTGTTGGGAAACTGATCTAGTGTCAGTTGTTGTTACACAGGTTAGGAATACCGTGTCCTATCTCAATGGTCTCCCACCTCTAATACAGAGCAGTTTTATGATTTCACTCAAGATGAAACATTTACTGTAATATTTATGGTATGACTGGTCTTCTCTTTATCTGTGCCACTTCCACAGAAGACTAGTGACTGGCATTGACCACATTCCTTACCCTAGCCTGGTCCATCTTATTTCATGCTAAAACACTTCAACAGCCCTGGACACTGTTGGACAATTCTGAATGATAAAAGAGAAAATGTTCACAAAATACACTAATGAGCTGACCAGAATGGAATTCCACTCCCTCCTAATGCTGTAAGAGGACAAATGATTGGCTGTTACACTGGTGTGTTAGAATCTGATCTCTAGCAGCATTCCAGAGCATTATGTTCTGAACTGTGCTGGTGTATGTGTTGGATCAGGCATTAGATATGAAAGGGTTCTCTCCCTCAGGGACTGATGAAATGTAGTTGATGAAGCACAGAAGTTGTGTCAAATCAACTTCTTGCTAAAACACCACTGCTGTCATACTTTCGACGACAAATTGACAACGTACCTTTACATTGTAATGGACTTTTTCCAAAAAGATTTTGCATCACTGCACAGTTAATTTAGACAGCAGAAATACAGCGGTGGTTTGTCAGTCAAAACAAAGTATACTTTGAAGAGACATGAGGAAGGGAGCAACACCATTGTTTGCCAGTCTACTGGGCAGAGCCAAAACCAAACAGAAACCTGTGTTAATGGTGATGTCACAGCTCTGGCCCAGCAGCGTCTGCAGAAGCTCAAGGCTCACTCCTATCCCAGAGTCCTCTGGGAGAAGCATCCCCTGGTCTTTTCAGAGGGAGTAAATCACACAACACTCCTCATGGTCACCACCAGCAAGGTGGGGTACGGAGAAAGCAGGTTTAGACTAATGTAGTGAGACAGTTAGGTTTACTGAACACTGTGGAAGTCCCCATTAACCTGCCCCACATCTCTCTCTGTACGAGTATTTCTCCATCTGTCTCTATCTCTCCTGCTCTACCCCCATATCCCTCTCTTTCTCTCCCTCTCGGCTTTAAGTGTGTATGTACTGACATGTATGTGTATCTGATTGATGAACATACACACACTACATGTAACTTGTAAAGCCTTTTGTCTGTAATGTATTTGTCATTATATGTCGAACACCAGTAAGACTAGTTGTTACTGATGAGGATCCTTATCAAATCAAACATATCTCAATTCTCTCTCTCTCTGTTCCCCTCTTTCTCTCTCTCTGTTCCCCTCTTTCTCTCTCTGTTTCCCTCTTTCTCTCTCTCTGTTCCCCTCTTTCTCTCTCTGTTCCCCTCTTTCTCTCTCTCTGTTCCCCTCTTTCTCTCTCTCTGTTCCCCTCTTTCTCTCTCTGTTTCCCTCTTTCTCTCTCTCTGTTCCCCTCTTTCTCTCTCTGTTCCCCTCTTTCTCTCTCTCTGTTCCCCTCTTTCTCTCTCTGTTCCCCTCTTTCTCTCTCTGTTCCCCTCTCTCTCTCTCTGTTCCCCTCTTTCTCTCTCTCTGTTCCCCTCTTTCTCTCCTCTCTGTTCCCCTCTTTCTCTCTCTCTGTTCCCCTCTTTCTCTCTCTCTGTTCCCCTCTTTCTCTCTCTGTTCCCCTCTTTCTCTCTCTGTTCCCTCTTTCTCTCTCTCTGTTCCCCTCTTTCTCTCTCTCTGTTCCCCTCTTTCTCTCTCTCTTTCCCCTCTTTCTCTCTCTGTTCCCCTCTTTCTCTCTCTGTTCCCCTCTTTCTCTCTCTGTTCCCCTCTTTCTCTCTCTCTGTTCCCCTCTTTCTCTCTCTCTGTTCCCCTTCTTTCTCTCTCTGTTCCCCTCTTTCTCTCTCTCTGTTCCCCTCTTTCTCTCTCTCTGTTCCTCTCTTTCTCTCTCTCTGTTCCTCTCTTTCTCTCTCTCTGTTCCTCTCTTTCTCTCTCTCTGTTCCTCTCTTTCTCTCCTCTCTGTTCCCTCTTTCTCTCTCTGTTCCCCTCTTTCTCTCTCTCTGTTCCCCTCTTTCTCTCTCTCTGTTCCCTCTTTCTCTCTCTTGTTCCCCTCTTTCTCTCTCTCTCGTTTCCCTCCTCTTTCTCTCTCTCTGTTCCCCCTCTTTCTCTCTCTCTGTTCCCCTCTCTTCTCTCTCTCTGTTTCCCTCTTTCTCTCTCTGTTCCTCTCTTTCTCTCTCTCTGTTCCCCTCTTTCTCTCTCTCTGTTCCTCTCTTTCTCTCTCTCTGTTCCCCTCTTTCTCTCTCTCTGTTCCCCTCTTTCTCTCCTCTCTGTTCCTCTCTTTCTCTCTCTCTGTTCCTCTCTTTCTCTCTCTCTGTTCCTCTCTTTCTCTCTCTGTTCCCCTCTTTCTCTCTCTCTGTTCCCCTCTTTCTCTCTCTCTCTCTGTTCCCCTCTTTCTCCTCTCTCTCTCTGTTCCCCTCTTTCTCTCTCTCTCTGTTTCCCTCTCTCTTTCTCTCTCTGTTCCCCTCTCTTTCTCTCTCTCTGTTCCCCTCTCTTTCTCTCTCTCCTGTTTCCCTCTTTCTCTCTCTCTGTTCCTCTCTTTCTCTCTCTCTGTTCCCTCTTTCTCTCTCTCTGTTCCCCTCTCTCTCTTCTCTTCTCTCTGTTCCCCTCTTTCTCTCTCTCTGTTCCCCTCTCTCTGTTCCCCTCTTTCTCTCTCTCTGTTTCCCTCTTTCTCTCTGTTCCCCTCTTTCTCTCTCTGTTCCCCTCTTTCTCTCTCTCTGTTTCCCTCTTTCTCTCTCTCTGTTCCCCTCTTTCTCTCCTCTCTGTTCCCCTCTTTCTCTCTCTCTGTTCCCCTCTTTCTCTCTCTCTGTTCCCCTCTTTCTCTCTCTCTGTTCCCCTCTTTCTCTCTCTCTGTTCCCCTCTTTCTCTCTCTCTGTTCCCCTCTTTTCTCTCTCTCTGTTTCCCCTCTTTCTCTCTCTCTGTTCCCCTCTTTCTCTCTCTCTGTTCCCCTCTTTCTCTCTCTCTGTTCCCCTCTTTCTCTCTCTCTGTTCCCCTCTTTCTCTCTCTCTGTTTCCCTCTTTCTCTCTCTCTCTCTGTTCCCCTCTTTCTCTCTCTGTTCCCCTCTCTCTCTCTCTCTGTTTCCCTCTCTCTCTGTTCCCCTCTTTCTCTCTCTGTTCCCCTCTCTCTCTCTCTCTGTTTCCCTCTTTCTCTCTCTCTGTTCCCCTCTCTCTCTCTCTCTCTGTTTCCCTCTCTCTTTCTCTCTCTGTTCCCCTCTTTCTCTCTCTGTTCCCCTCTTTCTCTCTCTCTGTTTCCCTCTCTCTTTCTCTCTCTGTTCCCCTCTTTCTCTCTCTGTTTCCCTCTTTCTCTCTCTCTGTTCCCCTCTTTCTCTCTCTCTCTGTTCCCCTCTCTCTTTCTCTCTCTGTTCCCCTCTTTCTCTCTCTCTCTGTTCCCCTCTTTCTCTCTCTCTCTGTTCCCCTCTCTCTTTCTCTCTCTCTGTTCCCCTCTCTTTCTCTCTCTGTTCCCCTCTCTCTTTCTCTCTCTCTGTTCCCCTCTCTCTTTCTCTCTCTCTGTTTCCCTCTTTCTCTCTCTCTCTCTGTTCCCCTCTTTCTCTCTCTGTTCCCCTCTCTCTCTCTCTCTCTCTGTTTCCCTCTCTCTCTGTTCCCCTCTTTCTCTCTCTGTTCCCCTCTCTCTTTCTCTCTCTCTTTTCCCTCTCTCTTTCTTCTCTCTGCTGTTCCCCCCTTTCTCTCTCTGGTTCCCTCTCTCTTCTCTCTCTTGCCCCTCTCTCTCTCTGTTCCCCCTTCTCTTCTGTTCCCTCTCCGCTTTCTCCTCTCTCTTCCCCCTCTTTCTCTCTCGGTCTTCCCCTCTCTTTATCTCTCTGTTTCCCCCTCCTTCTCTCTCTGTTCCCCTCTCTTTTCCTCTTCTCTGTTCCCCTCTCTTTCTCTCTCTCTGTTCCCCTCTTTCTCCTCTCTCTCGTTTCCCTTCTCTCTTTCTCTCTCTCTGTCCCCTCTTTTCTCCTCTCTTTCCCCTCTCTTTCTCTCTCTGTTCCCTCTCTCTTTCTCTCTCGCTGTTCCCCTCTTTCCCTCTCCTCTTTCTCTCTCTGTTTCCCCTCTCTCTTCTCTCTCTCCTGTCCCCTTTCTCTCTCTCTCTCCCCTCTCTTCTCTCTCTGTTCCCTCTCTTTCTCTCTCTGTTCCCTCTCTTCTCTCTCTCTGTTCCCCTCTTTCTCTCTCTCTTCCCCTCTCTTTCGCTCTCTCTGTTTCCCTCTCTCTTTCTCTCTCTCTGTTCCCCTCTTTCTCTCTCTCTTCCCCTCTCTTTCGCTCTCTCTGTTCCCCTCTTTCTCTCTCTGTTCCCCTCTTTCTCTCTCTCTGTTCCCCTCTTTCTCTCTCTCTGTTCCCCTCTTTCTCTCTCTCTGTTCCCCTCTCTCTCTCTCTCTTCCCCTCTCTTTCTCTCTCTCTTTTCCCTCTCTTTCTCTCTCTCTGTTTCCCTCTCTTTCTCTCTCTCTGTTCCCTCTCTTTCTCTCTCTGTTCCCTCTCTTTCTCTCTCTCTGTTCCCCTCTTTCTCTCTCTCTTCCCCTCTCTTTCGCTCTCTCTGTTCCCCTCTTTCTCTCTCTGTTCCCCTCTCTTTCTCTCTCTCTGTTTCTGTCTCTTTCTCTCTCTGTTTCCCTCTCTTTCTCTCTCTCTGTTCCCCTCTTTCTCTCTCTCTGTTCCCCTCTTTCTCTCTCTCTGTTCCCCTCTTTCTCTCTCTCTGTTCCCCTCTTTCTCTCTCTCTTCCCCTCTCTTTCTCTCTCTCTGTTTCCGTCTCTTTCTCTCTCTGTTCCCCTCTCTTTCTCTCTCTGTTCCCCTCTCTTTCTCTCTCTCTGTTTCCGTCTCTTTCTCTCTCTGTTCCCTCTCTTTCTCTCTCTCTGTTCCCCTCTTTCTCTCTCTCTTCCCCTCTCTTTCGCTCTCTCTGTTCCCCTCTTTCTCTCTCTGTTCCCCTCTCTTTCTCTCTCTCTGTTTCCGTCTCTTTCTCTCTCTGTTTCCCTCTCTTTCTCTCTCTCTGTTTCCCTCTTTCTCTCTCTGTTCCCCTCTCTCTCTCTCCTGCTCCCCTCTCTCTTTCTCTCCCACTCTCTCCTAATCTCTGTTTCCCTTTCTCTCTCCTAATCCCTGTTTCTCTCTCTCTCTCCCTCTCTCTCCTAATCCCTGTTTCTCTCTCTCTCTCCCTCTCTCTCCTAATCCCTGTTTCTCTCTCTCTCTCCCTCTCTCCCCAGCTCTGTTTCCCTCTCTCTTTCTCTCCCACTCTCTCCTAATCCCTGTTTCTCTCTCTCTCCCTCTCTCTCCTAATCTCTGTTTCCCTCTCTCTTTCTCTCCCACTCTCTCCTAATCTCTGTTTCCCTCTCTCTCCTAATCTCTGTTTCCCTCTCTCTTTCTCTCCCACTCTCTCCTAATCTCTGTTTCCCTTTCTCTCTCCTAAGCCCTGTTTCCCTTTCTCTCTCTCCCTCTCTCTCCCTTTCTCTCTCTCCCTCTCTCTCCTAATCTGTTCCCCTCTCTCTTTCTCTCACTCTCATCTCTGTTTCCCTTTCTCTCTTTCTCTCCCTCTCTCTCCCCAATCTCTGTTTCCCTTTCTCTCTCTCATTTCCCCTCTCTTTCTCTCCCTCTCTCTCTCTTTCTCATTTCCCCTCTCTTTCTCTCCCTCTCTCTCTCTTTCTCATTTCCCCTCTCTTTCTCTCCCTCTATCTCTCCCAATCTTTGTTTCCCTTTCTCTCCCCCCCCCCCCCCCCTCTCTTTCTCTCCCTCTATCTCTCCCAATCTTTGTTTCCCTTTCTCTCCCCCTTCCCCCCCCCCCTCTCTCCCCCCCTCTCTTTCTTGAACTCTGTTTCTCTATCTTCTCTCACATAGTTTTTCTCTCGTCCTTTCTCCCCTCTCACTCTCTCTAATTTGTCTCTCGGGTCCTAAGTTACTGCTTCATGGATGGTGTGTCATGTGAGATCTCCCAGCTGTAACTTTCCCGTCATTCTCCAGTTGGTTTATCTGCTTTCATGACCCGTCTTATCATGGTTGGAAGCTGGTAGTTAGTTCCACGCAGTTCCGTGCTGAAAAGCAAAAGCAAAACCAAAACAGTTTTAAGGTGAATTTGATCTCCCGTGTGTTATGTGAAATGCGTGTACTCCACTAAATATGAACAGTATGCATATGGACAGCAGTGCCTTTTAGAATGTTATCCAGTTCATTATGCCTTAAAGACTATGGATGTGTGTAAGAAGACAGACTCTCAACAGATCATGCTGACTTGGAATTTTCCCACCACTGAGAATATGATTCCTTTTCCAGAGCAGGGTGCTCAATCATCACAGCCTTGCCTCAGAGTGCATGTTTAAAGCCTTTCTGTAATATCATCTAGCGTCAGACACTAGATAAGTCAGGAATTTCACTTTTGCATCAGCCTTTCATTCTGTGTATGAACATTCCTTATAGCAAATCTAAAGCCGTGACAGTGTCCAGACACACAGCAGAGCACAGGACAAGACATCCTATTAACTTTCAATTAGCACCATCTCTCTCTTTATGTATGTCTCTCTCTCCATATCTCTACCATATCACTACTTTACATAAATAGTGGCCTTGCACCCATGATGGAGATAACCCTATTTAGACAGAGTGCACAAACACAAGTGTAAGGACACTGACAGGGGTGTTGACCTGGCAGGAGCAGGCTATTTGCTCTGATTATAATACTAACACGTTACAAGCGTGTCTTGGGGGTTTGTGATACGTTTGTAGCGAGTCTTGAGGGTTGCTGTTGTAACAGGGATCTTTTATGACAGAGTGTGGCACAAGGAAGTCTTATCGAGAACACACCTCTGCTCTTCTGTGTGCTGAGAGGAGCATGAACCTGTGGGTTTTAACCTGGCTAATTTATGCACTCATATTGAAAGGGCACAGGAAGCATTGTGGATACCACAAAGAGCACTCTGGATAAAATGCTTAGCCATTTGGGGTGAAATATTACATGCACAGGTTTTTTTTCCCATTAAGAGGTCGTTAAACTCGGCTATCCTAGTCAATCCCAGTAAGTCTCAGGGATAAAGGTCAATTTGCTGAGACAGGTCGCGAGGCAGACACATTAAGAATCCAGGCCATGACATCATGGTCGCAAAAGGAAATGTGCGTCACTTGAACAGGTCTTGTGGAAAACTGGGACACATCCGTTAGATTCAGAGAGGACATGTTTCCCTTTCTACAACGTGTAATACAATGTTTAGTACAATATATGCCTCTGACCTCTCTTAGATATGGACTTGTGTTTTCTTTTAAATAAATATTACAACAAAGGTAAATTGAGAGTGGAAACCAAGCCTTACAGTAGAATGGGATTTCATGTTTTGGTGTGACATTACATGGTATTTTTAGCCACAATGACATCCATTAGTTCCCACACTTCCCTGATTGTGACGTGCCTGTTTCGACAGTGGAGCATGAGTAGGCATATCCCTTACAATTAATAATATGTCTGTTCATTTGTTCTAGGCTAAATGTAAAGTAGACGTTTTTAAAAGCTCTGGGAAGTCTACTACTCTACTTGATTCACTCTTGTGCCGATTCTCTCTTGTTTAGTGGTTTCAAGTGCCACCTTGTGTTTTTACTGAACTGTAGATCAGTGTATCCAGGTGAAAAGCTTGATTAGTCAGGTCTGTACAGGTAGGTAACTACTACAGAACAGGAGGTGAGCTCACAGTTCTTGGGAGTAAAAGAAATTGGAAAAAAATGTGTTGCGAGTAAACAGAAACCTCGCGCTTCCTGGAATATTCTACTTGTATTGATTTATCGAATTATAATATTTTGTAATGCAGTGTTGTTGATTATTGACGATACGTGTTCTGAGTGATTTTATAAGGAAATATAACATCAAACACAGCTGTTATCGGCGAACGTTCAAGGTAGGTGGTTTCATTTCAGTTTCACCTGTCAACAATCAATGTCATTCATACCTGCTCAGTAACTTCATTTCGTGGCAGTAGCCTGTTTTCTTCCACTCTTCTTGGATTTGACACGTTTTAAAGTTAAAGGTGCACTATGTAGAAATTGCTCTGCCATTTCCTTGTTGCTAAAATTCTAATAGTTCGCCAAGTATAGTGTGGAGAATCATTGTATCATCTAAACCGCTGTGAAATATCATTTACATAACCACAAATATTGTATTTTCAGCTGTTTGAAGCTGGTGTACGAAACCTAAAGTAAAAGAGTTTAAAAAACGACATTTTTAAGAACAGGAAGCATATAAATAAAGCACATAGAACAGATCTACTGCTTATTAGACTTGCTTTCAATGAGAATTACAGATCTACAGCTTATTAGACTTGCTTTCAATGAGAATTACAGATCGACTGCTTATTAGACTTGCTTTCAATGAGAATTACAGATCGACTGCTTATTAGACTTGCTTTCAATGAGAATTACAGATCTACTGCTTATTAGACTTGCTTTCAATGAGAATTACAGATCTACTGCTTATTAGACTTGCTTTCAATGAGAATTACAGATCTACCGCTTATTAGACTTGCTTTCAATGAGAATTACAGATCTACCGCTTATTAGACTTGCTTTCAATGAGAATTACAGATCTACCGCTTATTAGACTTGCTTTCAATGAGAATTACAGATCTACCGCTTATTAGACTTGCTTTCAATGAGAATTACAGATCTACTGCTTATTAGACTTGCTTTCAATGAGAATTACAGATCGACCGCTTATTAGACTTGCTTTCAATGAGAATTACAGATCTACTGCTTATTAGACTTGCTTTCAATGAGAATTACAGATCTACTGCTTATTAGACTTGCTTTCAATGAGAATTACAGATCTACTGCTTATTAGACTTGCTTTCAATGAGAATTACAGATCTACTGCTTATTAGACTTGCTTTCAATGAGAATTACAGATCTACAGCTTATTAGACTTGCTTTCAATGAGAATTACAGATCTACCGCTTATTAGACTTGCTTTCAATGAGAATTACAGATCGACCGCTTATTAGACTTGCTTTCAATGAGAATTACAGATCTACTGCTTATTAGACTTGCTTTCAATGAGAATTACAGATCGACCGCTTATTAGACTTGCTTTCAATGAGAATTACAGATCTACTGCTTATTAGACTTGCTTTCAATGAGAATTACAGATCTACTGCTTATTAGACTTGCTTTCAATGAGAATTACAGATCTACCGCTTATTAGACTTGCTTTCAATGAGAATTACAGATCTACTGCTTATTAGACTTGCTTTCAATGAGAATTACAGATCTACTGCTTATTAGACTTGCTTTCAATGAGAATTACAGATCTACTGCTTATTAGACTTGCTTTCAATGAGAATTACAGATCTACCGCTTATTAGACTTGCTTTCAATGAGAATTACAGATCTACTGCTTATTAGACTTGCTTTCAATGAGAATTACAGATCTACTGCTTATTAGACTTGCTTTCAATGAGAATTACAGATCTACTGCTTATTAGACTTGCTTTCAATGAGAATTACAGATCTACTGCTTATTAGACTTGCTTTCAATGAGAATTACAGATCTACTGCTTATTAGACTTGCTTTCAATGAGAATTACAGATCTACTGCTTATTAGACTTGCTTTCAATGAGAATTACAGATCTACCGCTTATTAGACTTGCTTTCAATGAGAATTACAGATCTACCGCTTATTAGACTTGCTTTCAATGAGAATTACAGATCTACCGCTTATTAGACTTGCTTTCAATGAGAATTACAGATCTACTGCTTATTAGACTTGCTTTCAATGAGAATTACAGATCTACTGCTTATTAGACTTGCTTTCAATGAGAATTACAGATCTACTGCTTATTAGACTTGCTTTCAATGAGAATTACAGATCTACTGCTTATTAGACTTGCTTTCAATGAGAATTACAGATCTACTGCTTATTAGACTTGCTTTCAATGAGAATTACAGATCTACTGCTTATTAGACTTGCTTTCAATGAGAATTACAGATCTACTGCTTATTAGACTTGCTTTCAATGAGAATTACAGATCTACTGCTTATTAGACTTGCTTTCAATGAGAATTACAGATCTACTGCTTATTAGACTTGCTTTCAATGAGAATTACAGATCTACTGCTTATTAGACTTGCTTTCAATGAGAATTACAGATCTACAGCTTATTAGACTTGCTTTCAATGAGAATTACAGATCTACTGCTTATTAGACTTGCTTTCAATGAGAATTACAGATCTACTGCTTATTAGACTTGCTTTCAATGAGAATTACAGATCGACCGCTTATTAGACTTGCTTTCAATGAGAATTACAGATCTACTGCTTATTAGACTTGCTTTCAATGAGAATTACAGATCTACTGCTTATTAGACTTGCTTTCAATGAGAATTACAGATCTACTGCTTATTAGACTTGCTTTCAATGAGAATTACAGATCGACCGCTTATTAGACTTGCTTTCAATGAGAATTACAGATCTACTGCTTATTAGACTTGCTTTCAATGAGAATTACAGATCTACCGCTTATTAGACTTGCTTTCAATGAGAATTACAGATCTACTGCTTATTAGACTTGCTTTCAATGAGAATTACAGATCTACTGCTTATTAGACTTGCTTTCAATGAGAATTACAGATCTACTGCTTATTAGACTTGCTTTCAATGAGAATTACAGATCTACTGCTTATTAGACTTGCTTTCAATGAGAATTACAGATCTACTGCTTATTAGACTTGCTTTCAATGAGAATTACAGATCTACTGCTTATTAGACTTGCTTTCAATGAGAATTACAGATCTACTGCTTATTAGACTTGCTTTCAATGAGAATTACAGATCTACTGCTTATTAGACTTGCTTTCAATGAGAATTACAGATCTACCGCTTATTAGACTTGCTTTCAATGAGAATTACAGATCTACTGCTTATTAGACTTGCTTTCAATGAGAATTACAGATCTACTGCTTATTAGACTTGCTTTCAATGAGAATTACAGATCTACCGCTTATTAGACTTGCTTTCAATGAGAATTACAGATCTACTGCTTATTAGACTTGCTTTCAATGAGAATTACAGATCTACTGCTTATTAGACTTGCTTTCAATGAGAATTACAGATCTACTGCTTATTAGACTTGCTTTCAATGAGAATTACAGATCTACTGCTTATTAGACTTGCTTTCAATGAGAATTACAGATCTACTGCTTATTAGACTTGCTTTCAATGAGAATTACAGATCTACCGCTTATTAGACTTGCTTTCAATGAGAATTACAGATCTACTGCTTATTAGACTTGCTTTCAATGAGAATTACAGATCTACTGCTTATTAGACTTGCTTTCAATGAGAATTACAGATCTACTGCTTATTAGACTTGCTTTCAATGAGAATTACAGATCTACTGCTTATTAGACTTGCTTTCAATGAGAATTACAGATCTACTGCTTATTAGACTTGCTTTCAATGAGAATTACAGATCTACTGCTTATTAGACTTGCTTTCAATGAGAATTACAGATCTACTGCTTATTAGACTTGCTTTCAATGAGAATTACAGATCTACTGCTTATTAGACTTGCTTTCAATGAGAATTACAGATCTACTGCTTATTAGACTTGCTTTCAATGAGAATTACAGATCGACCGCTTATTAGACTTGCTTTCAATGAGAATTACAGATCGACCGCTTATTAGACTTGCTTTCAATGAGAATTACAGATCGACCGCTTATTAGACTTGCTTTCAATGAGAATTACAGATCTAGCGCTTATTAGACTTGCTTTCAATGAGAATTACAGATCTACTGCTTATTAGACTTGCTTTCAATGAGAATTACAGATCTACTGCTTATTAGACTTGCTTTCAATGAGAATTACAGATCTACAATTCATACTTTATATACGAATTTGGTCGGGTCGCCCAAAAAGTGACGTTTCAGTGTGAACAATTTAAGGTGTAAAATTAAAACTCACGTTTTTAAGGAAAGAATTGCTAAGCAATCAACAGATAACCCGTATAGGCTTCTGAACAGCTTTCTGGTGAAAACTGGGTGTGTCTTGTTGTCACTAACTTGTGAAATGCACGTTGTAACTTCTTATCTAATCTCTATGACCTATGCTCAAATCATTATCCGCAGGTGAATGGCGATGCTTTTGCATTTATTCATACTGTATCAACTGCTTCCCTGTGGAAAATTTGCTTGTATGAGAAAGTTATTACACACCACAGGGACAGAGGACCAGTCAAAAGAAGGTGAGACATGAGTTTCCAAACATCTTCAAATAAAATGTTGTTATATTCCTAAATTATGGTATTAAAGTATTGTGTTTAAAAGTTAGCATAATTTTGTTCCACTCATGTGATTGAGTCCCCTAGTTTTCATGCAAGAGGAGCAGGCAAATGCATTCTTAGGACGCCATCTATTGGCCAACCGATTTGACTTTGAGCTCTTCACTCCTGGGAATTTGGAGAGGGAGTGCTTTGAAGAAGTCTGCAGCTACGAGGAAGCACGAGAGGTCTTTGAAAATGTCCCTCAGACTGTAAGTGATGCTGAGATGGTGTTCAGGCATAATTTGTGTGGTAGGCCCAGTCTCATGACCACAACCTGATGTTGTCTTTATGTAATTTGGCAGGATGACTTCTGGAAAAAGTACACTGAGGGTAAGAGAAGTATGGCTAAGTATATCTACATGTATGTCGCAGGTCAACTATTTTCCATTGTACTACTACTAATCGCACAGACTTTTCTAACTACACTGATGGGTACAGGGTGGCGGAAGACACCCTTAATCAGGAGGACGAAATGAAAAACCCAATGCAGCCTATAGCCCAGCGGTTCAACTCAGGCCCTTAAGTTCTGCAGTCCAGTTTATTTTCTCCTTGATAGGTTTATTAGTCCATAAATGTTACAGGATGGCTGGAGAGAAACCTGGTTACAGTCTAGTTTAAAAAAAGCACCATACACTGTGACTCTTAAGGAGAGTTAGGAGCATATTTAGGAATCTTGCATTGTGTCATACATACAAAAATACTTCAATTGGTTGCTTTTGTGTGATCCCACAGATGAGGACACGCGGCCATCGCGGCTGGATGTGACTGCCCTGCTTGTGGGTCTGATCGCGGCAGGGGTGGCCATCGTCATCTTCGGCCTGTTGGTCTGGTACTTCTGCAAGGGGAGTTGTAAGGATAACCTCTCACGTGCAGGGTGAGTTAGATGAGGGGCATTATGTTGACTGAATGACAGTGGTCGCTGGATCAATAGTTTGAATAAGATCAAATGTTATTTTTCACATGCGCCGAATACAACAGGTGTAGACTTTACTTATGCTTACTTACAAGCCCTTAACCAACCATGCAGTTTTAAGAAAAATAAGGGTTGAGGAAAATATTTGCTAAATAAACTAAAGTAAAAAAATAAAAAAATAACGAGGCTATATATAGGCGGGTCAATGTGCAGTGTTACGTAGATATGTAGATAGGGGTAAAGTGTGTGTGTGTGTGTGTGTGTGTATACGCACACATTCGTCAAAGGGATACTGTATCATTCCTGACTGTCTCTTCCAGCTCTGTTAGGGTGCGTCCAAGGCGCAGTAATGCCTCGCTGATCATGCGGAGACTGGATGAGGTCTCTCTGCAGCCTGTGCTCCTGCCCCCGCCGGAGATTGACCCCCCAGGCCTGCCCTCCTATGAGGACGCCATCGGCAAATCCGGAACGCACGACGCCCCACCTCCTCCTTACCCTGGGTATACACATGCATGCTCATGTACACACACACACACGATTTTGCCGGTTGCTGCAGAGGAGGTCAAAGGGGAGTTTAAAAAATAAATAATTATTTCACCTTTATTTAACCAGGTAGGCTAGTTGAGAACAAGTTCTCATTTACAACTGCGACCTGGCCAACATAAAGCAAATCAGTGTGACACGAACAACAACACAGAGTTACACATGGAGTAAACAAATGCACAGTCAATAACACAATAGAAAAAATCTATATACAGTGTGTGCAAATGAGGTAAGATTAGGGAGGTAAGGCAATAAACAGGCCGTAGTGGCGAAGTAATTACATTTGAGCAATTAAACACTGGAGTGATAGATGTGCAGAAGATGAATGTGCAAATAGAGATACTGGGGTGCAAAGATAAAAAATAAATAACAATATGGGGAGGAGGTAGTTGGATGGGCCATTTACAGATGGGCTATGTACAGGTGCAGTGATCTGTGAGCTGCTCTGACAGCTAATGCTTAAGAGTGAGTGTTGCCGACGTAAAATGGCTACCTAGTTAGCTGTGCGGGCTACTAGTGTTCAATCGGTGACGTCACTCGCTCTGTGACCTTGAGCTGGTTGTTTCCTTTGTTCTGCAAGGGCCACTGCTTTTGTTGAGTGACAGGTAATGATGCTTTGTGGGTAACAGTTGTCGATGGGTTCAGTGTCCTCCCTGGTTCGAGCCCAGGTTGTGGGAAGGAGATTGACGCAACCAACACTGTTACACATACCCCCAAAGCTCTACCTATCTGAATTGAATTATAACTACAAAAATGTTCATACATTAAAATCTTTTTCAAAACATTTGTTTTGTACAATTTTATTTTGGTTTCTAGACAGTAGGGATCTTTGTAACCTTGCCTTGTTAGGTGAACAACATGTTTACTTGGTTGTTTCTTTCCCACAGGTCTCAACCTGGAAGTATTCGACGATAGTACCTTTGACCTCGCTGGATGACTGTCTCCATATTGAGCATCATCAAATGCTACTAAACCTCTTTAGATCTATTTACTTTACGTGGTTGTTCTCCCCCGTGCATGTTCAACATGTGATTTTATTGGATTGTAATACCTTGTGATAATTGTAGATCTGTGTGACTGATTACCTCTTTACCTCTTCCATTACCTGTGTGACTGATTACCTCTTCCATTACCTGTGTGACTGATTACCTCTTTACCTCTTCCATTACCTGTGTGACTGATTACCTCTTTACCTCTTCCATTACCTGTGTGACTGATTACCTCTTTACCTCTTCCATTACCTGCAATTTGAGATGTTTAGCATATTTATCTATTTGTACAAATGTTTAGCAGTTCTTCTGCATGTGCCAAAGTTGATTTATTCCTCATCACTTTATTCCTCACTTTTGAGTTGGACCTGCTTTAACCCATAACAACTAGTGAGGTAATAGTTGACATGATACATCTTAGTTTAACTGTAACCTGTCAACTGCTCTGCTTTTATGAATGGAAAATGAAGCATGAGAAACCGTATTGAGTATATAACAGTGTCGGCTGCTGAGGGGAGGACGGATCATAATAATAGCTGGAACGGCGTGAATGGCATCAAGCACATGGAAACCATGTTTAATATCATTCCACATTCCACTCCAGCCATTACCACGAGCCCATCCGCCCCAGTTAAGGTGCCACCAACCTGTGGTGTACACACAAGTCTGCCTACTACTGTAGCCTGTTGGTTAATGACACAATATGAGCATGGTGTTAGGACGGACTGAGAGAATTGACACTTCCACTTTCTCTGAATCACATTAGATGTACAGTGGCTTCTAAAAGTATTGGGACAGTGACAATTTTTTTGTGAGAAAGTTAGATGCACAAATATCATCATAGTCATATCATTTTAAAACCAAAGTACATAGACAGAATGCGTCACTGTTCCAATACTTTTGGTGCTCACTGTATGTGTTGTAACTGCTCAAGTAGACTGTGTGAGTTTGATGACATCACACTCAGTGCTTGACTTGGACTGAAATACTGTACATGCCGGTACTCATTTACCTGTACTGTTGTTTATATCATTTATATTATATTATATTTGATATATATATATATGTATGTCTGTGCAGGAACACTGCAATACTTTTGAGATAATATTCTATAGGCGGTGCAGAAACTGAAGCAGTAGAACATTGTTGGTGCCAGTACTCAGTTCCGGTGAGCTCCTGCCCACGTCAAGCACGGATCACACGCTATGCTATTATTAGTGTCCCAGGAAGTCTTTGCTCTTTTCTGAAGCTCCATTCATTAATGAAGAAGACACCTATCCATGATATTTAATGAAGTGCCTGTTAAATTGTCATAACAGGGTGCACTTTGTTTTAGGGTTTTACAACCACAGGTTGGGATAATTCTGTTTTTATTTCTGGACACTGTTGAGTAGTGGGCTGTTTCTTTACCCATTCATTTGTAAAATAGGATACTGAATTAATACTGCTCACATCTGAGCATGACTTCTGTAAGGATTAGGAGGTATAGTGGCACATAGATCAATGAATGATGTCAATGGTGAGGTTGATGTCAATGGTGAGGTTGACATCATGGGACAATGTACTGTATGTGTGCTGTTGATGCTTGGTTTGACTGATTGTGTACTTTAAGTCTATGAAACATGTTAACTATCAAAGGATCATTTCATAAATTGACATTTTAATGATTGTCTTGTCTCTGAAGAATGTTTGAATGGCGAAGTGTTAATGTTTACAGCAAAACCAAAAGCTATCATTATTTTGATCATTAAATTGTCTGCAAATATGATTTCTTACATAATTCTGTGACCGTGCAAAGGTTTAACAAAAAAGTCTGTGCAAAGGTCGTGTTAAAAATATATGATCAGTGATATGACTGACTATTGATGTCATTTCAGACAGGTAAAAACATTTCACAGAAAGAAATATTGCTCCATTATTATACTGAAGGAAAATTATGAGAAAGAACTCTTCCAACTCAAGCAGGGTTGGCGGTGCATCATGGGAAATAAACCAACATGGGGACCTGATCCAAGTACCAAACCACCATGCAGTGCCTGCACAGTTTTTGATTAAGGAAAACGAACAATGATTATCATCATAACCTCATGCTAAAGAGACGCGGTTATAAAGTTTCAGAACTAAACAGCTGAACTTGACGGCGCCTAGTAATCTATGGTCCGGGAGAATGTGATTGTTTTGTCCGGCGCCGCGCTCGTATGTGTGCCTACTGCTTCACAAAGCGCCATCGGGGAAGTGCATCACTCCCAGCCTTCGACGGATGATGGACCGGAATTACCCGAATTCCAGTTTCGCAGACCCGCTGGCTCCACCAGCACAGACCGTAGCCTGGGCCTATGAGCGGAGCACCGCAAGCATAAAGCCAAGGTAAATGAGATGAAGGAGAGGGCGGATCACCTTTCACGGAAAATTCCGGTGATGGAAGGCCTAGCACAACAAACAGAAATGTGACGAGCTTTTAAAGTTAACGCGTCGTGTTATGGAACAATTGGGTCGAGGGCTTGACATATGAATATAAAGTTACTGATCACTCATTGAACAGTGTTTTGGAAATGTTGGACACCCCTAAAATCTGTAGCACGCCATCAGCTACGTAGCTATGTTGCACGTTAATTGTCAATATGCACAATTAACTATCTTACATGCAAGAATGCAATTATGTCGAATAGTTCAATCAATTATTCGATCGTTTAGAATGAACCATATTTAACTAGGAAAGAAGTCGCCAGACAGATCCGCTTAATCACACTGATGTACGGGTATATTTGCATAGCTAACTAGATACGTTGTTGCGCGTAAGGTTGTCAAATCCGAGGTGTTTAATTAGCTGATAAACTGGTCATTGACATGGTCTCAAATTTTAGGAAGTAGCTTGACTGGTTGGATTCTGTTTTGCCTGAAGGTGAAGTCACAGAAAGACTGGTGTTTTGTACAGTTTGTTGACAGCTGTCTGACGTCTACATCGTGGTCAACTCTGAATGTTTACTTCTTCAGAGCATCGCTGTCATTTGACCATTGAACAAAATGATGAATATGAAAGTCGTGCTTGTCACATGTATATTTGGGAGGCTCAGTGGTGTGGTTGATAATGTGTGTTTTTTTTGGTCCACTCTCTGTGTGGAGTTAACCTGAATTGCCTGTTAAAATATCCTGTTTTATAAATGGATAGCGCTGAAAATGTGGGACACCAGCTGCCCTAGTTATGGTATCTGCTGAGTACAGACACACAGCGAGAGACAAAATGAAGTTAGTCCATGCCGTAACAGTTGATCAGATATGTGGATATTGAGGTTCAGTCTTTAGCTAAACCTTAACTACCTGTTTTCTGACATTAAGTTGAAACACATTTGACAGAATCATGTCTCTCGTCTTGGCAGACTGGGCTCTTCAACTCATTTCCATCTGGATGAAGAGAGGAGCCCTCGTTAGTGGTGTGAGTGGGAATCTCTGTCCAGACATGAACTGTGGAGCCCCACACAGTGCCTCTGGGGGGCTGTGCCACCCACCCTCCTCCTTCTACCTTCCCACCCCCAGGGCCTGAGGAGACAGGGAGAGTGAGGGGCTGGTTAGAGATCAGTCACTTCTCAGGTTATGGAGGGAAACTGAGATTGACACACTTAGGGGGGAGCGTGGGGTCTTGTTTTAACCTACTCACCAGCACATGTTTAGTTGAACAGTTTTTGGGGTAGGTAAGTTAAATCAGGGAAGGTAGCATATCAGACAGGTGGGTTTTAAAACAGTTTTAGGGGTAGGTAAGTTAAATCAGGGAAGGTAGCATATCAGACAGGTGGGTTTTAAAACAGTTTTAGGGGTAGGTAAGTTAAATCAGGGAAGGTAGCATATCAGACAGGTGGGTTTTAAAACAGTTTTAGGGGTAGGTAAGTTAAATCAGGGAAGGTAGCATATCAGACAGGTGGGTTTTAAAACAGTTTTTAGTTGTTTTTTACAGTGAAGCTGTTCGTACTAGTACTATGTCATTACATTATGAAAGTAGGCTAGACTGAACATGCTTGAAGCCTGTTCCTGAGTTCTCTCTCCAACTGCTCATTGTCCCTGTGAGTGTTCTAACCTCCAGGAAAAAGGACTTGGCCAGCGTCTGTCTTTAGAGAGAACAGTGGATTCACTCTAGAAAATACACTATCCCACTCAGGGAGGAGGTGGAGATCACCACCTCCTCATCATCCCTGAGTGTGATAATGTCTTCCTGACCTTTTCACTTTCTCTTGTCTGTGTGAAAGCACCAGCGTTTTGGTTGGTTCCTCCAAACTGATCAGTGAGAATCAGCGTTTTGGTTGGTTCCTCCAAACTGATCAGTGAGAATCAACTCTGGGAATTTAGCTTTGACTTGGGTCCTAGTTTGTGACTAGCTTATCTCTCCCTCACCCTTTTATTGTAGATTAGTAGGGACGTGTTAGTGAGAGAGAGAAGCAGATGAGATGACTCCCAGCTGAGCGTCCCCCCCCAGACAGCTGTTTGTCTCCTGACTAGAACATCAGTCAGTCTGCTCTGTGTTCATCGCACCGAGACGTCTCGTATTATCTGAATATTAGGAAATGGGACATGTTCATCACATGGTCACAAAATGGAGCCGAACAGACTGACTCATTCTGGGGTCTTTTGGGCGGGGGGGGGGGGCTGTGACGATATCAGTATAACAATATTTCTTTGATAGCAAAAATAAAAACATGAAGCAGACAACTCTTTGGTACTTTAAAAACCTGCTGTATGTAAAATATTGTGAGCTACAGATGGAAAATAAATAAATGTGACTCTGGATGACATGATGTTTGCTTCCAACATTAGGACTGTTTTCCTAAAGAAGTTAAATCCGCTTCGGGTTTTGTTTCCTTGTCAAGATACTACTGAGTATTGTATCGTACCGGCCCTAGTTGTTTTCACCACATGTTTTGATGGAAAGTAGTAGCTAGCTAGCTGTTTGTACAGGGTCTTTCATTCTCAAGTTCTTATACTGACAAGGCTGTTTTGATGCTCCAGTGAATTGTAAAGTGCGGAATTAAAGTTTCATTGGAAGCAAATATAACCCAAGGTTCATAAGGTAGTCTGTCCTCTTAAAAAGTCTCGCTCTCTGTTCTTCTTCTGCCTCCACTTCTGTGTGTGGGTTAGGCCTTTGTGGGTTTCAAGACTGAGGCCGACATAAAAATATCCCAGAGCTCTCATTCATAACCCTGTTATGACTTGTAACAATCTCCTCACCCTGCTTGGGTTCCCCTGTACAGTATACATGAATAATTCACCTCTGGGGATGCCAGTTTCTTTGTGTCACTCTGGGGGGCTGTGGAAAGGGCAAGAGAGAGCACCAGCTGGTTGTCTAGCTACACTGACACTATTCATGACAGTGCAGGTTGATAGTGCTGCATGTTACCCTGCGGTAGCTCAGCTGTGAGCAGGGAACAACAAGTGTGTCTGCTCTCATGTTGTGTGTGATCCCTGTTTAGTACAGCAGTCTTCATATGAGCTCGTCTGACACCCTGTTATAATCAATACTAGTGTTTCTATAAAAACAACGTGTCATGTTTGAGTTCTGTCAACGTATATCATTTCATAATATGTTTAACTCCGTTTCTAATGCTGAACAAATAATAACCTCTTATGTGACTGTCAATTGTAATATTATCAATGGGTGAGAGATATTTTATATATCAAATGAGACCTGTCCTGCACCACATTTTTAAGGGCCTCCATTGTGCCTGACACACTGTAAGCTTGCATCATGGGCCTATAAATACCGTCTGGGTCTCTGTGTGACAGGGCAAGGTCCAGGGGGCTGACAGGGGCACAGTGTGCTGTTGTGATGGTGCTCACACCGTGAAGTTGATGTATGGAATACGCTTGTCTGGTTTAGTGCCTCAGGCATGGTGAGGTTGCACAGTAAAGGTGCAAAATGTGCGTGTGTGTGTGTTCCTTTCCGCAGTGCCAGTTATGGTGCCACACACCTGGAGTCGGAGCTCCTCCATCGGCAGACCTACGCCTGCACCCAGCTGCCCACCTACACCACTACCCATCACCCTACAGGTAAGATTTAATAAAGGGCTTCGAGACTTGTTTAATGAACTGTAGAGGGCTGCCACTCTGTGTTGTTATTGGAGGAAGACCATTAGTAGAATGTTACTGCGCCTGTATCAGTAACCGGTCATGTCTAGATGGATACAACTTTTGTCAAATTTTACATTTTTTTTCAGCGAACCCGTTTCTTAACCTAATTCACCTAACCTGCTCCGAAAAGTACATTTTTGACACAATCTGTATCCCTTCTAGACATAACCTCAGTAACCTCATGACATGTTCTGTCTCTTCACCACCTCCCCCTTCTTCTACCTCTCCCAGGTCTGTCAGGGGGGTTTGACTCAGGCACTAACACTACTGAGACCTCTGTCATGAACTTCCTGTCGGCCATGGAGTCTAGAGCCCTGCAGCAGGCTGGTCCTGTCGGGGCCTCTCTGCTCCCCCCCTTTAGGACCACCACGTGGCAGACCGGTGAGGCCACACACAGTATATACACACACCAAATGGCTGCCATTTTGCACACTCAGTTTTGAGTGTTGTGAATTATTTGTCGTCGATTTATGAATTGTTTTGTGCGTCATGAATTCCAAAGAAAATGACATTTTGAATTGAGGCACCAGGCTGGTTTCAATTGGGAAATGAGACATGTATCCATTCCACTCAGTTCATATATTAGACATAGTTGGCCTTGTTCTCTCTCTCTCATGTTTGGTTCATCTGTCGTGTGTGAGCTGTGTTAGCGGCTTGTTTTTGTCTGTATCATTTTGTATTTTGTTTGGATGTGAACTTTCCCGAAGATTTATCTTTATTAATCTTTCTTTCTTTTTTTAGGTGCCAACCCCACCACAGAGCTGTTCCTCACTGGTGCCCTTCCTACCAGCGCCACATTCCCCTACCCTGCCCCCCTCTCCTCTTATCAGCACCCTAGTGCCTTCCCCTCGCGGAGCTACGCCACCAGCCCCTCCCTGGCCCTCCAGGACCACGCCTTCAGCACCTCCACCAACGGCCTGCTCTCCTCCCACCTCGACCCCCTGCTGCAGCTTAAACCCAGCCAGGCCACGCTACCTACCTCCCTGGCCTTCGACCGCCTCCCCACCCCCTCCCTGGGCACCGCCCTCCCTCCCCAGTCATCCACATATCGCTCGGCCCAGGAGTCGGCCCCTCACCTCCTGCAGCCCCAGTTTGGGCTACTGCCCTTGGCTACCCAGTCAGCCCCCCAGCCTTACGGGGTGCCCGTCTTCTCGGGCTCCATCGAGAGAGCACTCCAGCGGGAATGTAGTGTGATCAAGCACCACCAGAGGCCTTCTAGCAGCAGCCACGCTGTCTCGGAGCAGCTGCCTGGCTTGCAGCATTCCCTGCAGGGCTACCTCGGCTCAGGCAGCGGGGATGGCTCCTTCCAGCAGGACCCCTCGAGGCAGACCACAGTGCCCTGCAGCACCTCCATGGGGACGGACTCCTCCCAGGGGGTCAACGGTGCGCAGCAGCCTAAGACTGGTGTGCAATCTCAGGCCTACCCCTCCTCCATCCCCTCCCCCTCTGGGTACTGCTCGTCCTCCACGGGTGCCAAGACTAAAGACTGTTCTTCCAAACTGGCCCCAGATGGCGGACCCCAGTCACAGGGTGGCTCTCCAGAGAGCTACCCCTCCCCAGGGCAGGGGCCTGGGTTGAAGCATGGTTCGGTGATTGCCAGCCAACAGACTCAGCCATACACATCGGCCCCGCTGCCCAGTCTGCTGTCCACTCTCAGCCACTCTCAGAGTTACATCACCTCCCAGGCTTACTCCTCTTCCTCCTCAGACCTCCTCAGGCCTTCTCTCTATAAGACTCTGCCCTCCTTCTCTGGCCATTCAGGCAATGTAGCGTCTGTCAGTCAGTCCCTGGTCTACTGCTCCAGCCCTGGGCAGAGCCAGGAGGATGTGGGCCAGTACGGAGCCCAGGTTCAGGGCCTGTGTCTGGGCAACCCCTCTCAGAGCTCCCCTGCCAGCCACTCTCAGGGTGCCCCTAACGTGAGCTACCTGTCTCAGGGGCAGGCTACGGTCACTCAGTCTCAGAGCTACGCTGCAGGACAATCCCTCAGCGCCCCCTACCCCTCCGCCAGCGCCCAGAGGTTACCCACATCAATATCGGGCCAGGGCTACACCCCCTTCTCTTCAGCCCCTCCCCTCGCCTTACAGAACAACTGCAGATCCTCAGTACAGGACCTAAAGCCAGCCTACTGCAAACTGAAACTGGAAGGGGAGATCCCCATCGAGGACCTCCAGGCTCTCCAGCAGGTCTCTTTAGAAACCTCCAGCCTGGGGGGCAGTGACAATGTGGTCTACGTAGTCTCCAAAATGGATGACCGTTACAACACTCAGAGTGTGATCCGGAGCAACTCGCGAGCTGAAGACCAGCTCATGGGCCCAAAGACTAGGACCAACGCCCAGCTCATGTCTTCCCATGAGGAGCTCAAACAGCACTCACTCCTGCTCAAAGGGCCCGAGCCACGGCAACAAAATCACCAGGCCAACGCCCAGTCTGCCCTGAACCACACCCAGAACCAGTACATCAGGGTCCCCAACTCTCAGGTTCTACTGGAGCCTAATCGGGACCAGCAGATGGTCCTGATCCAACAGCCTCTCATCCACTGTGGTCTCAACCCTTCCAAGGTGCAACTGACCCCGGGGTCAGGCCAGGTCCAGTACCTTCACATGGAGGGAGATCATCTGATCAGCGTTAGCCTTAATGGCAGCCAGAGCCAGCCTGGGGCAATAGGACAGAACACCATCACGGACTCCTCCATACTGCACCTCTCTTCGCCAAAAGACCCTTACAGCCAGTCGACCAATCAGCAGCAGTCGCAGGACGCCAAACACCATTTCGCCCTGAGCTCCATCTGCTTCCCAGAGTCCATGCTGCTGGCGGACGAGAGGAACATCCTGTCCAACGTGGACGACATCCTGGCTGCCACGGCAGCCGCCTGCGGTGTCACGCCGCAGGACTTTGTCAAAGCCACGTCTGGCGCTGCTGAGGGCGGCATGCCCGACCCCAAGGGTCATTTCCAGACTGTGGACACCAGACACCAGTCACCTAGTTTCTCCTCTTCATCTTCCCAGACCTCCATCACCAACACTAACTCCCATAACACCATGACCCTGACACTCAATGGCTCTCCTATGACCTCAGACGGACACCAGTTTCCTAAAGGGGAGGGGCATCTGGGGCAACAGTACTCAATGTCACAATCGCACACCACTGTAGTTGACCCCAGGCACGACATGGGCGCCGACAAGGGTTTGCTACGGAAGCCCGGAGACGAGCCAAACAACATTTCACCCAAAGGACAGTCTGTTTACCCTAGCAACAGGGCCGATGGCAACCCCAACGGAGGCCACTCTGAGAATGAGTACCACCTGGCTGGCCTGGGGTACGACCCCTCAGGGAACCTCAACAGAGGCAAGGCCAATAAGCAGAACCCCAAAGGGTCCAAAGTCATCAAGAGAGAAGACGGCCTTGACGAGTGTCCCTCTGACGGCTTTGTCAACCCCAAAAAGAGGGTGCGCTCCAAGGCTTCGGCCAAGCCACCCGTTCCAGAGGAAGAGAACATCCAACCAAGGAAAAAGACAGTCCAGGCCAAGAGGCAGAACTCCCGGGGCAGCGACCCCACCAGCTCCCCCTCCACCTCGGAGGCGGCCTACGACAGCTACCAGCAGCAGGAGAGGATGAGGCAGAAGATCCGTGAGGTGGAGGAGCAACAGCCAGAGGTCAAAACAGGCTTCATCGGCTCCTTTCTGGACTTCCTCAAGTCAGGTCCCAAACAGCACTTCTCCTCATCCCCCGTACGGACCCCCAGTCGCTCCCGCAGGCCCTCGGCTTCGTCCAAGCGGCCACTGTGCGCCATACCGCCTCTACCTCTGAAAATACAACCTCCATCAGCCCCGTTGATAGGCGATGAGGGCCTTGGCGTTGCGGGGAGCTCTCAGCAGCAGCGTCTGGAGGAAGAGCTCCAGAAGAACCTGGAGACACTGCCATCGTTCAGCTCGGACGAGGATGAGAGCAGCGCTGGAAAGAACCAGGCCCTCCAGAACAGCATCAGCTCAGCCCTGTCGGCCCTGGACGAGCCCTCAGACAGGACACACAAAGCGGGTAAACATGGATGGGCTGCCCTCACAAGCCCTTAGGATTCAGTCATCTGGTTTGTTAGTTATCAGTGTAGTGCGAGACAGCATTGTGCCCTGATTGGATACCATTTAAATAAAATGCTTTGTTTTTTATCTCTAAAAACATTTTCATAAATCAAGGAAAAGGGCATTCATTAGTTCCCATGTTAATTCCAGTAGTTACATTTAACATCTAATACCCTAACTTCTATCCCCTCTCTCCTCTCCCTTCTCCCTCTTCTCTCCATCAACAGACAGACTCTCCAACTCTCCCCTGAAGCCAGACCAGGCTCCCAGCATGCCTCACTCAGCCTCCAAAGCCCAGGAGCAGCAGACGGCTGCACCGAAGGAGTCCTCGACAACCGTCTTGTCATCATCGGTGACTGGGTCGTCGGGGCAGGAGGGGGCGAAGCCGGCGCCCCCAGGCCAGCTGGCCGTCCAGCTGACCAGCGTGGCCATAGAAGGACTGACGGACGAAGAACTGTCGGACAGCGGGGGAGAGGGCATGTACCGCGAGAGGGATGAGTTTGTGGTCAAAAACGAGGACACCGGGAGCCTGAAGGTGGGAGGGATGGGAGGGGATTTGTGTGAAACCTTGGCAGAGATTCACATTTTTTTCTCCCTAATGCAGTTAGTCCAGATATATAAAACATATTTGTGTCTGTGTCTCTCTCTCTTTGTCTGTCTGTGGTTTGTTCTATTGATCCATGCTGAGACTTGTTCTACTCGTGTGTGTGTGTGTGTGTGTGTGTGTGTGTGTGTGTGTGTGTGTGTGGTGGTGGTTTATGTAGGTGACATTGACAGCAGGACAGGAACCCCCAGCCATCTGGAAGGTCCAGAAAGCTCTGCTGCAGAAGTTTGTCCCTGAGCTGAGGGACAGCAAGAGAGTGTTCTCAGCCACTAACAGTGTAAGGACAGGTGTACATCTGATTAGACATGCATGCACATACACACACTACTCATGAACACTCACAGATGATGATTAGTGTGTGTGTCTACATCCGTTCTAGTATCTGGGCTACTTTGGTGACGCTAAGACCATGTACAGGAGGGTGTACGTCAAGTTCCTGGACACGGTCAACAAGAAGGAGTACGTCCGGGTCTGCAACCGCAAACCCCGCTGCAAGCCCATGTCCTCCATGAGGTACTGATATCTGTTCCGCTACTTATTTACCTCAATCTGTCTCATCTTCATCATTCTGAATCTGGTTTCATTCATTTCTACCTTCATTCTCTCCTCCAGAGGCTCTCAGGCGAAGACACTGCTCGGTCTGAAGACTTCTCCCCGCTCAGTGAACTCTGACCCTCTCGCCACGCCCACATCACAGAAGTCCCAGTCCAAGCCCCGCACCAAGCAGCCCAAGACCAAGGTAGAGCCCCCGCCCAAGAAGAGGAGGAAGTGGAAGGAGTACTCTCCGTCTCCCTCCGAGTCCTCTCCTGAGGATGAGGCTGAAGATGATGGTGAGGGTTGATGCTTTAGAGGGCCTACATTTAGGCTCATTCCCATGGGTTTGATGACTTGATGGAGCTCTGCAACCTCCTCTTATGTGTTGTTTTATCTCTTGTTCTTCCCTCTCCCTCGTTCCCTCTGTTAGTTCCCTCTGTTAGTTCCCTCTGTTAGTTCCCTCTGTTAGTTCCCTCTGTTAGTTCCCTCTGTTAGTTCCCTCTGTTAGTTCCCTCTGTTAGTTCCCTCTGTTAGTTCCCTCTTAATTCCCTCTGTTAATTCCCTCTGTCTTTCTCTCTCTGTCTCAGAGTTCACTCCTCCAGTGCCGTTTTCCTCTCGGTTCCTCAACACCAGGACCATGAAGGAGACGTTTAAGAGCTTTGTAGAGCTGCTGATCAGCGTCGCCCTGGATGCAGACGTGATGAGCGCTCTGGAGAGGGAGAACGGTGGGTATACCCCCAACAGAGGGGGAGAGGGGGATGGTTGGTGCCCCCCTTCCAGCATTGGTGAACATCCCGCGTCCCTCCTGTGCGCGTACCCGCCACATCTATTTCTATGGGAACAACCCGTTGTTCATGACACGCGCTGTTCACACCCCTCTTGTTGGTGGAGAGAACATTTTGTAGCTTTTAAGCTTATTTCCTGCATTTCTATACATTATGTCATGGGGTGCAAAGAAAATGGTGCGATTTTCAATCAAAATTTCTTGCAATTCTATACATTTGACCATGTGTTTGTGATATGTGAGTGAGAAAAAAATGACAACTATCTATGGGCTATAAAACGTTAGCTGACATGGGCTAGTTATTCTAGACATTTCTGCCGAGTTCTAAATAGATCTCTAAGGTATATAATGACTAACACGACAAGAGGAACTGATGATGCAATACCCAATCTCTGCATTCTACTGTTACAACTTTCAACAGTCACATGAAAGCCAGACTGAGTTCCTTAAAAAAAGATTTGGGAACGACTGCCATAGGGGGGTTAGGGACGGAGAAAGGTGTATTCACGGAGGAGTAATCAGGTCGGGCATACCTGAGGTGGGGGAGAGAGAGAGAGAGAGAGAGAGAGGGGAAGGGAGTGGAATAGTTGTTTGTAGAATTTAGGAAGCTGATCACATTGTTTCTGGGGTTCAGATGAGCTGTTGCTGCCCCACATGAAGAGAGTGGACGGGATGATCTGGGACAACAGGAGACGCCTGCTGCCCAGACTACGAGTGGGACAACTCTTTAAGGTTTGCGTTTTAGCATTCTCCTGAAAATAAATATAGGCCTCTGCCTTCCTCAACAACCTTTAATTGAGTACCTCTCACATTGTCTCTGTCCTCAGACTGCGCTGGACAGCTTCCCAGAGATCTCCGTGGTAACAGAGCTCAACAAGGATGGGGAGACTCCAGCCTTTAAGGTGCGGCTCAGTGGGAAGGCCTACAACAGGAAGAACATGAAGCCTTCCAAGTCCCCCAGCAAACTGCCCCTGGTAAGAGGCTCTATGTTGACACTGCTATTTACAGTGCAGGCCAGAGGGAAAGAAGGAGCCCTTTCTGGTTTTGTCCAGTAGAGGGCGTCCTGCACTCAGTTTGTGTCTCTGATGCAACATGTTTCTGTGACTGCTGGATGTGAATGCATTTAGTTTTTTATGCTTACTTGACCAAACTGTGAAGTCTGCGTGGAGTGTTTAGGAAAATGTAGTGTAATGAACTCTGTTCTCTCTGTCTCTAGGAATACACAGTGGACCAGCAGAAACCACAGTGGTTCTCCCTCTACCATTCTCTACAGCATTACAAGTACCACACATACCTCATGTGTCAGGAGGAGGTGAGACAGCACTCTGTGTCTCTGTGATTGGCAGAGTGTGACCACATGTCCCTGCATGTTGGTCCTGCAAGCAAACAATCATGTCCCACATTTTATCAACAGATTAAAACTCCCTCCCACCAGGCTACACTGTCCCCCAAAGTCATCCCATTGTCCCACATTTGGGTATTTTAAATGTGGTCACCCTAGTGGGGGCATGCATGTGCACTGTGTGTGCCCCAGTGGGTCTGTGGTGGAATAATTCAGGGATGCTAAGAAGAAGAACATATACAGGAGTGTGTCTGTGGACAATACACACTAACCAGCTGTCTAGTTGGTCCACATTGCCCTCAGTCTAAACAATACACACTAACCAGCTGTCTAGTTGGTCCACGTTGCCCTCAGTCTAAACAATACACACTAACCAGCTGTCTAGTTGGTCCACGTTGCCCTCAGTCTAAACAATACACACTAACCAGCTGTCTAGTTGGTCCACATTGCCCTCAGTCTAAACAATACACACTAACCAGCTGTCTAGTTGGTCCACATTGCCCTCAGTCTAAACAATACACACTAGCCAGCTGTCTAGTTGGTCCACATTGCCCTCAGTCTAAACAATACACACTAACCAGCTGTCTAGTTGGTCCACATTGCCCTCAGTCTAAACAATACACACTAGCCAGCTGTCTAGTTGGTCCACGTTGTCCTCAGTCTAAACAATACACACTAACCAGCTGTCTAGTTGGTCCACGTTGCCCTCAGTCTAAACAATAAACAATAGCCAGCTGTCTAGTTGGTCCACGTTGCCCTCAGTCTAAACAATACACACTAACCAGCTGTCTAGTTGTTCCACATTGCCCTCAGTCTAAACAATACACACTAGCCAGCTGTCTAGTTGGTCCACATTGCCCTCAGCCTAAACAATAAACACTAGCCAGCTGTCTAGTTGGTCCACATTGCCCTCAGTCTAAACAATACACACTAACCAGCTGTCTAGTTGCCCTCAGTCTAAACAATACACACTAACCAGCTGTCTAGTTGGTCCACGTTGCCCTCAGTCTAAACAATACACACTAACCAGCTGTCTAGTTGGTCCACGTTGCCCTCAGTCTAAACAATACACACTAACCAGCTGTCTAGTTGGTCCACGTTGACCTCAGTCTAAACAATAAACACTAACCAGCTGTCTAGTTGGTCCACATTGACCTCAGTCTAAACAATACACACTAACCAGCTGTCTAGTTGGTCCACATTGCCCTCAGTCTAAACAATAAACACTAACCAGCTGTCTAGTTGGTCCACATTGCCCTCAGTCTAAACAATACACACTAGCCAGCTGTCTAGTTGGTCCACATTGACCTCAGTCTAAACAATACACACTAACCAGCTGTCTAGTTGGTCCACATTGCCCTCAGTCTAAACAATACACACTAACCAGCTGTCTAGTTGGTCCACATTGCCCTCAGTCTAAACAATACACACTAGCCAGCTGTCTAGTTGGTCCACGTTGCCCTCAGTCTAAACAATACACACTAACCAGCTGTCTAGTTGGTCCACATTGCCCTCAGTCTAAACAATACACACTAACCAGCTGTCTAGTTGGTCCACATTGCCCTCAGTCTAAACAATACACACTAGCCAGCTGTCTAGTTGGTCCACGTTGCCCTCAGTCTAAACAATACACACTAACCAGCTGTCTAGTTGGTCCACATTGCCCTCAGTCTAAACAATACACACTAACCAGCTGTCTAGTTGGTCCACGTTGACCTCAGTCTAAACAATACACACTAACCAGCTGTCTAGTTGGTCCACATTGACCTCAGTCTAAACAATACACACTAACCAGCTGTCTAGTTGGTCCACATTGCCCTCAGTCTAAACAATACACACTAACCAGCTGTCTAGTTGGTCCACATTGCCCTCGGTCAAACCTCCAACGTGATGTTTTGACTGCAGAACGGAGACGCCGTATCAGCAATGACCACTGAGTGTCATGTTCAGATTAGAATAGTATTGAACCCAGGTTCTCTCTTCAGTAACAACCCCTCTATATGTGTAATTGTTTGCGGCTTGTGCCTTTGTCAGGCAATATGTCACGCCCTGGGCAGTGAGGGCCCTGGGCAGTGAGGGCCCTGGGCAGTGAGGGCCCTGGGCAGTGAGGGCCCTGGGCAGTGAGGGCCCTGGGCAGTGAGGGCCCTGGGCAGTGAGGGCCCTGGGCAGTGAGGGCCCTGGGCAGTGAGGGCCCTGGGCAGTGAGGGCCCTGGGCAGTGAGGGCCCTGGGCAGTGAGGGCCCTGGGCAGTGAGGGCCCTGGGCAGTGAGGGCCCTGGGCAGTGAGGGCCCTGGGCAGTGAGGGCCCTGGGCAGTGAGGGCCCTGGGCAGTGAGGGCCCTGGGCAGTGAGGGCCCTGGGCAGTGAGGGCCCTGGGCAGTGAGGGCCCTGGGCAGTGAGGGCCCTGGGTATGGTTTGGTTGCACAACTCTAACCCATGACAGGCATACAACTGTTGTGTGCTACCGGGGTTGTTTAGTTGTCACGTAACGGAAGAGAACGGCCTGAGGAGTGAGACTCCTGTTGCAGACGGGAGTCCAACAATCGTCAATCAATCAAATGTATTTATAAAGCCCTTTTTTACATCAGCTGATGTCACAAAGTGCTGTACAGAAATGCTGGTGTGGTTGACGTGTGGGTTGTTTTGTGGTTGACGTGTGGGTTGTTTTGTGGTTGACGTGTGGGTTGTTTTGTGGTTGACGTGTGGGTTGTTTTGTGGTTGACGTGTGGGTTGTTTTGTGGTTGACGTGTGGGTTGTTTTGTGGTTGACGTGTGGGTTGTTTTGTGGTTGCTGTGTTGCAGATTGCGTCATTGCGGGTGCAGGCTGGTGACATGGGGCAGGAGGAGACGGTGCAGCTGTGCATGAGGAACGGAGCCTGGGTGGAGGGCCTGTTCGACCGCTTCGGAGAGCTCCTCAACCAGGTGCAGCAGGCCTGCCTATAGCACGGACTAAGAGGGAGAGAGAGAGCTGGAGGGAGAGAGAGGCCTGCCTGTAGCACAGACTGAGAGAGAGCTGGAGGGAGAGAGGCCTGCCTATAGCACAGACTAAGAGAGAGAGAGCTGGAGGGAGAGAGGCCTGCCTATAGCACAGACTAAGAGGGGGAGAGAGGCCTGCCTATAGCACAGGGAGAGGGGAGAGAGAGAGGGAGAGAGGCCTGCCTATAGCACAGACTAAGATAGAGAGAGAGAGCGAGCTGGAGGGAGAGAGGCCTGCCTATAGCATGTAGGGAGAGAGACAGAGTGAAGGACAGATAGGGGGAGGTCTGCCTAAAACAGACTGAGAAATGGGAAGGGGTCTATAGTGAAGAGAGAGAGCAAGGGGGGGGGGGGGACAGATGTCTTCCTACAGCCCAGAGAGATGGAATAAGAGGCCTGCCTATAGCCTGCCCAGACAAGAGAGGCAGGGGAGCTATAGTCAGCTGACAGAGAGCATCAACCTCCTGCCCTCCTGTTTTAATCTACTAATTGGATGACCAGAGGTTTCTGGAGATCAGCGCTGTCACCATGATGAGAAGAGGAGGGTCCAGCATTTCAGCACTACCTGATTGGCTAGACGCTTCTGAAACCACAGAGTACGAGGACAATCTGGGTTTTGTAGTAAAAAATATGTAACTAGCAGACTGCTAGTGGACCTTTTCATAGACCTATTTTTCTTATGTAGTTTTGTATTTGTTTTGCAAATCATGAAAGATCGCAACCAATGAGCATGCACTAGATAGGCAGAGATTAGCATAGGAAATAGAGGACAGCCAATCAGAAAGCACACCCTTGACTACCTACAGCAAACTTTTGGGTTCGATTCAATCGATTGCGCTGAAGATCAGCGATGTGGCGTAATTTTAAAGGTAAATACTGATTGAGCCGACATATGCAGAGTTTACAGTGAATGCAGTTTCTGGGAACATCGCTTTTAAATTTCTATCGTGCTGAGATCTTCAGCACTACAGATTGAATCAAGTCCTTAGTCCGATATTTGATGAGTAAATTAAGGGGCAGGGGTTATTATATAAATATATATTCATAGATCTATATGTAAAACATGTTTTCTCACAATGGATCGCCACATTTCTATACATATAATGTACATTTTGTAAAAAGAGCAGTTTTGTCACATTGATTCTTTCCAGGAAGAATTGGATATAATATAGATACTTACCTTTTGTGCTTCAAAAAGTCATTTTCTCATGACGAGTTGTGGATCCGAACAGAGTTGGTGCAATTCTAACACTGCTTTTTGTCTTTTATTCTAATGAAATGCTATTACCTAACTGCTGTATCTGAGGTCGAATGAGAAGAAAACAGAAAAACAGCCTTTATACTCGTTTTTCTTTACAAACGTACATTTTATCTCACTTATAGATGTATTTTTCACAGAAGAAAATTGTGGTCATAATTGTTTCTTGTTCATTACACCTTGCAATGCACTTTTCATTGTTTTTCAGAGAAGATTCCCTATGCGTTTATTTCGATTACATATTGTATACTTACATATATATATATATATCTTAAAGGTCTAATGCAGCTGTTTTGTCTCAATATCAAATCATTTCTGGGTAACAGTTAAGTACCTTACTGTGATTATTTTCAATTAAAATTGTCAAAATGAAACCAATGGCTTCTTAGCACAGAGCAATTTATCAATCAAGAATGTTCCCAGGACTGTGGGAGTGGTCTGAGTGGGGAAGGGAAAACGATCTGTTATTGGCGGAGAGGTTTGGAACTTTGTGTAACCTAGGTTCAATAAGAATGAGTCTTATTGGTCGAACTCATTTGAGCAGGTCAAAACTCCATCCCACCAAAAACAGTTGGAAATGTCAGGTACTCTTTTCAAACAGCTCTCACACTAAAAGGGCATTGTCATCATTTTCACAATTTCACAGTATTATTTCAACCTCTGTGGAAATGTAAAACAGAAAAATCACATTCTTGACTGCACTGTGCTTTTAAGATCATTTTTCTTTAAGGGTTTGCCTCCATTTTGAACAGATTTATTCAGACCGCATTTGAATAGTTTTTTTTCTTTTCAAGTGTAGCTGCCGATTTATTTTTCTGATGTGAAAATACATTTCCTACTAAACATAGACATTGAAATGGTTGAATGAATCTGTACGTGTCTGTTTACTTCAAGGTACTGCGATGTCATTGAGATGTCTGTGCATGTTTAAAAAACAGGATTCAATCCATGACTAGGTATTGTGGCGGGTTTTAATTTAACAAATGTTTTACCTCTTACCCCTTTCAAGACAAAACGGTATAAAGAAGATTTTTTTTTTGTCTAGATATGACAAGGCCATATGACAGGAGACTGGCATTATGAGCTGCACATGGTGGGTAAATGTTTCACGTACCACAGTAGTACTCTGACAGGCCGTTTACTGAAAATGTACACTTAACCACTCCGTTTACTGAAAATGTACACTTAACCACTCCATTTACTGAAAATGTACACTTAACCACTCCATTTACTGAAAATGTACACTTAACCACTCCATTTACTGAAAATGTACACTTAACCACTCCATTTACTGAAAATGTACACTTAACCACTCCATTTACTGAAAATGCACACTTAACCACTCCATTTACTGAAAATGTACACTTAACCGGTCCATTTACTGAAAATGCACACTTAACCACTCCATTTACTGAAAATGTACACTTAACCACTCCATTTACTGAAAATGTACACTTAACCACTCCGTTTACTGAAAATGCACACTTAACCACTCCATTTACTGAAAATGCACACTTAACCACTCCATTTACTGAAAATGCACACTTAACTGGTCTGTTTACTGAAAATGCACACTTAACTGGTCTGTTTACTGAAAATGCACACTTAACTGGTCTGTTTACTGAAAATGCACATTTAACTGGTACATTTACTGAAAATGCAAATTTAACCAGTCAATCAACATTTAATCTAGAACCAAATCTCTTGACAAGAAAGGCATGTTGTTAAGGGTCAGTTTGACTGCATGTTAAGGGTCAGTTTGACTGCATGTTGTTAAGGGTCAGTTTGACTGCATGTTGTTAAGGGTCAGTTTGACTGCATGTTGTTAAGGGTCAGTTTGACTGCATGTTGTTAAGGGTCAGTTTGACTGCATGTTGTTAAGGGTCAGTTTGACTGCATGTTTGACTGTTTTTCCTGGTCTGGCTGGCTGGTAGATGGAGAATAACACTGTATTGTCCCAGTCATACATAACTTATCTCACCTTTGTAATAAATCTGTGTTCGACAGTGTGAAGGTTATTAGACTAGAATTTCCCTTTTCACCTGTCATGGAAATGTGGAAAGGAAACTACCTAAAAGCACTGTGATTGGCATCTCTAGCCATCGTCACACTTAGACCTTTAGTGTACCCATCCAGTTCCTCTTCAATACCACAGAGACTTCAACGGATCTGAGTTTGCCTATGGAGGTGAGAGTGAGAGGTTTCCCTTGGCAACACACTTCACTTTCATAACCACACAGGGAGAGGCTGGTTGGTGTTCAACCTGTTTATAAAACATGCTGTGGCCTCACACAGTAACCTATGGTGGAGGACAGTTACTTCTCCTTGCGTACGTCACCTACGTACTGAAAGCCTCTAAAACCTGAGAGCACTGCTCCTACCCTATGATGTGTGTGAGGGAGAGATATAGAGAGAGCCAGGGAGGGAGAAAAGGGGAATATGGTGTCCGTCTGTCTTTGTCTGCGTGTCCACTATGTGACAGATGTTCTATAGCTTACAGAGAGAGAACACACTGAGGGAGGAAGATCAGACTGTGATGCTGCTCACCCTGTCTTGGAACAGACTATTCCATCTGACAATGGACGGCTGACATTGTGACCTGTGGCCTAGCCTCCGCCAAGAGCCAGCGGCCTGTTGAATAAAATATGACTGTCCAGACGACCACAATGCAGAAAACGTTCCCCTGTACCCTCTCCAAAACAAAAGCACCCCTGTTCTCCCACCACGGCCCTGTGAAGGAGGACCCTGTCCTCTGGGTAGGGTGTGGGGCGTTTGGGATTCCAGTGCGGGCATCACTGGGAGAGACGCTGGGCTTGTGGAACACAAACCATTGTTCTAGACCTACAGCTGAAAAGCATATGAATATTGATACATAGTTTGATATGTGGGAGATGAACAGAGTGGAATGCATTGAGACTGGGTGAGAATGAGCTGGTTTCTATACTAATGGGAATTTGTTTACATGGAGATGCCAGCCTGATGATGTGCTGATGATGTCCCATGTACCCACTGTGTCATGGGAACACTGTATCCTAATAGAGAAGAGACTCATGTTGGTCATAAACAATGAGTCCATCTAGATAATCTGTCCTCACACTGAATGAGGGAGTAGACTGCAATCCACCAGAGGAGGCTGGTGGGCGGAGCTATAGGAGGATGGGCTCGTTGTAATGGCTGGAATGGAATCAACGGAACGGTATCATTCCAGCCATTACATGAGCCCGTATAGCTCCTCCCACCAGCCTCCTCTGAATTTAACCAATAAACCAGGAACAATCACTAACCAAATACATTTAGCTAATTAATAACCACATCAGCCCTAAAGCAATCATTCTCCTCTGACATTGCGTGCGTGATAAGTTTGAAGGAGAAAGTCAAGGAAATAAAGTTGGTTAATTTTCCCAGAACAGGAACTGAAAGAGGAGAGCCAACATTGCTTTCACCTTGTGGACTAGTTCTGTAAGTGTATTAACCAAATAGCTGTTTGGTGACATTTCAGCACAGGTGTATGTGTGCATGTGTGTGTACACGTGAGGTGTGTGAAAGAGAGGAGAGGTGTGTGTGTGTGTGTGTGAGAATGGTCTTCTGTTTTGCAGCTATGATGCGCTGAGTGTACAAAACATTAGGAACACCTGCTCTTTCCATGACATAGACTGACCAGGTGAAAGCTATGAACCCTTATTGATGTCACTTGTGAAATCCACTTCAATCATTGTAGATGAAGGGGAGAAGACAGGTTAAAGAAGGATTTTCAAGCTTTGAGACAACTGAGAGATGGATTGTGTGCGTTTGCCATTCAAAGGGTGAATGGGCAAGCCAAAAGATTTAAGTGCCTTTGAACGATGTATGTTAGTAGGTGCCAGGCGCACCGGTTTCAGTGTGTCAAGAACTGCAACGCTGCTGGGTCTTTCATGCTCAACAGTGTGCTGTGTGTATCAAGAATGGTCCACCACCCAAAGGACATCCAGCCAACTTGACACAATTGTGGAAAGCATTGGAGTCAATATGGAGCAGCATCCCTATGGAGCGACACCTTGTAGAGTCCATGCCCCCAACGAATTGAGGCTGTTCTGAGGGCAAAAGGGGGGAAGGTATTCCTAATGTTTTGTACAGTCAGTACTGATGGCTGATTTAAGAAACACAATTCCATCTGAACAGAGCCTCGTTTACACATTGCGCTAACATGTGAGTTTCGTGATCAGATGAATATGATCCAATGTCTTTCTGATCAAGTTTTGTTGCGTCTACACGTGGTGTTAAAATGTGTCTCATCCGTCCACTGTGTCCACATTGTGACCTGATATTTGACAGAAATTCTTTCAAAATATTATGAATTTATTGAATTTAAGGCAATTACTGGTGCCATAAGACTTAGGTCAATGGTGCTTCCTGTCAATGATTTTAGTGGTTGGTATAATGATAATTTAAATGGTTTGACCATCCAGAACCAGAGGTCAGGAAGATCTGATCACAATCGGATGAATGTGTCTTTTAATCGCCTAATGTGGGGACAATGAGAATTTGGACAAGATCAGGACATAGAACGAATGTTAGCACCAGGTATAAACAGGGCTAAGGAGAGCAGTAGAACCAGTTTGGATGTGGATGTTTTTCGCAGGTTGACATTTATTGTCATGAGTCTTGCCCTGGAGGCAGCACTGAGTGGTTTCATGCCAGATTGGCCAGCGACGAAGTCAAAATTGCCGATATTGTAAAAATTCATGATAACTAAAATGAGCTTTTTGGTGATAATTTAAGGTTATGGTTAGCCATCATTAGGGTTAGCAGTGTGGTTAGGGTAAGGTTTAAAATCAGATGTGATGACTTTGTGACTGTGCCAGCGAGTGACCACTCTGCAGAGCTGCCTCCATTACACGAGTCATCCCAATAAATGCCAACCTGCATGGTTTTCACGCTTCAGGCTTGAAATTGACAGTCGGTACGGAAAAGAGAGGTCTGAATTCAAGTGTAATATTCTCCTGTAACTACATTTGGACCTTCTTGATAGCGCTGTTTGGAGTAGCACATTTGTGGTGAGTTAGTCTATTAGATTATGTTATAGGTAATCCTGTGTGTGTATAAAGGTTTCGCAGTAGCATACAATATATCATATACCTATATAGGTACACGACTGTTCAAAAGTTTGGGGTCACTTAGAAATGTCCTTGTTTTTGAAAGAAAAGCCAATTTTTTTGTCCATTAAAATAATATCATATTTATCAGAAATACTGTGTAGACATTGTTAATGTTGTAAATGACTATTGTAGCTGGAAACGGCTGATTTTTAATGGAATATCTACATTGGCGTACAGAAGTCCATCATCAGCAACCATCACTCCTGTGTTCCAATGGCACGTTGTGTTAGCTAATCCAAGTTTATCATTTTAAAAGGCTAATTGATCATTGAGACTGGTGTTTTGCGGGTACTATTTAATGAAGCTGTGATCAGTTAATCTCGTCCATAGAAATATAATCATTCTAGTTCTATGTTCTGAACATGCTTAGTGAGTTTTAGTTCTATATTCTCAACATGCTTAGTGAGTTTTAGTTCTATGTTCTGAACATGCTTAGTGAGTTTTAGTTCTATGTTCTGAACATGCTTAGTGAGTTTTAGTTCTATGTTCTGAACATGCTTAGTGAGTTTTAGTTCTATGTTCTCAACATGCTTAGTGAGTTTTAGTTCTATGTTCTCAACATGCTTAGTGAGTTTTAGTTCTATGTTCTGAACATGCTTTGTGAGTTTTAGTTCTATATTCTCAACATGTTTAGTGAGTTTTAGTTCTATATTCTCAACATGCTTAGTGAGTGCTCCAACACTGCCTTGAGTCCTATTTTAGAAGTTTAAGACTTCCAGTCAGCTCTTTTTTTGGGTTTCTGTTGTTAGTTTTCAGAGGAGTTGTGGAATTTCATTTATAGCGTTTGACATCGTCCTGAGCTTTGTCTTTCATGTGAATTCTCTCTGGTCTGTATTTAGTCACACCATGGAGCAGTCTGTATTGTTCTGCTTATAGGCGTGTTACATTGTGTTTTATGGATAGGGGTTAACAGTTACTGCTCTGGGAACTGTTTCCTCTGAATGTGACCTCCCAGAATGTGTGCTTCTGTAGAATGTCTAAAGATGTGTCTCTGAATGTATCTTATCTCTTTCTCTCTTCTCTAGAACGTTTTAAAAATATTTTTCTTTATCTATAATCATCTAGGAAATTAGGTGACAGGGACAGGGAGGAGACTCAAGCAAATGCACACCCCACACACATACTTTCTGTCTATCTCTCTCTCTTACACACACACACACACACACATAATGTTGGAGAATGTAACCATCCTCTGTCAGACCGGTTTCCACCGGCACAGTTGCCTTCTTTATTCTTCTCCAGCATTGTGTCTTTGAGAGATGACCTGTAATGTTCAGTCTTCCTCTCAGTACTCATGACAGACTGTACGCCTTGAGTTCAATGTATCACCTTAATGCATTATCATTTCCATGACAATGGATTATATTTCTATAGAAATGGGGGCTTCTCCAGTGAGGATCTCAGTCTGTGGATCTAACCCCTTCAGACAGGATCTATCCCCTTCAGACTAGCTATCCCCTTCAGACAGGATCTATCCCCTTCAGACAGGATCTATCCCCTTCAGACAGGATCTATCCCCTTCAGACAAGATCTATGCCCTTCAGACTGGATCTATACGCTTCAGACTGGATCTATACGCTTCAAACAGGATCTAACCCCTTCAGACTAGATCTATCCCCTTCAGACAGGATCTATCCCCTTCAGACAAGATCTATGCCCTTTAGACTCTTTAGACTGGATCTATCCTCTTCAGACAGGATCTATCCCCTTCAGAATGGATCTATCCTCTTCAGACAGGATCTATCCCCTTCAGACAGGATCTATCCCCTTCAGACAAGATCTATGCCCTTTAGACTGGATCTATACGCTTTAGACTGAATCTATCCTCTTAAGACAGGATCTATTTCCTTCAGACTGGATCTATACCTTTCAGACTGGATCTATACGCTTCAGACTGGATCTATACCTTTCAGACTGGATCTATACGCTTTAGACTGGATCTATACGCTTTAGACTGGATCTATCCTCTTCAGGCTGGATCTATCCCCTTCAGACAGGATCTATCCCCTTCAGACTGGATTTATACCTTTCAGACTGGATCTATCCTCTTCAGATAGGATCTATCCCCTCCAGAATGGATCTATCCCCTTCAGACTGGATCTATACCTTTCAGACTGGATGAAGTGTGTGTGGTTGTTTGTGTGTGTGTGTTCTGCGTGGGTGGGTGTGTGCGTGCCTGCCTTCCTGCATGTGCGTGAGTGAGTCTGTGTGGCCTCTGACAATTTGCCAAACAATCATGAGATTCAGACCACAATGAATGTTTACTAAACTGTAGACAACATAAGGGCTGTGTTTAGCCACATCATTATGGAGGCTTTGCCACCTGAGGGTGTCTGTGCACAGGTGTTAAGTTTCAGATCTGTGTCCTCGGCCCCTCCTCCCTCTCCCTCTCCCTCTCACTCTCAATTCAATTAAATTCAAGGGCTTTCTTGGCATGGGACATATATGTTAACATTGCCAAAGCAAATGAAGTAGATAATAAACAAAAGTGAAATTAACAGTAAACGTTACACTCACAGAAGTTCCAAAAGAATAAAGACATTTCAAATGTCATTATGTCTATATACAGTGTCGTAACGATGTGCAAGTAGTCTCTCTCTCACTGTGTGTGTGTGTGTGCTGTTTTATGCATGAGACTGCTGCTTCTGTCTCAGTAACGTGTTACTTTGGGTGACCCCTCAGCCCTGGCACCTACCCCACATGTTAGTAACTGTTGATGTCAACAGCATAAAGGTGAACATGACATGGCTGCAGGAGCTTATAGAAGGGTTGTAGGGAGAAGGAGGGACATGAAGTGGGCTGTAGAGACAGTCATCTGTTACTGACGTCATAGTAACACAAAGCTGAGGCAATTCCATTGTAACCAGCTTGTTACGATGCCTCCTTAATACACTCTGACCTCCAACCTCACATCACCTATAGGACTATATCATAGTGTATCAACCTTAACCCAACACCTAGCTACGTGTGCATGTGAAGGACTTGGTATAGAGAAGTGTGGAGGGACCTTAACCCAACACCTAGCTACGTGTGCATGTGAAGGACTTGGTATAGAGAAGTGTGGAGGGACCTTAACCCAACACCTAGCTACGTGTGCATGTGAAGGACTTGGTATAGAGAAGTGTGGAGGGACCTTAACCCAACCCGTGGTGACCTTGTTGAGAGGTTCAGATCTGTTGACTAAGGTGTTGGGTTGACAGTTGTTGGACTGGGGTTCGATTCCCGGTCGGGGCTACTGCCCAAATTTGCTACAATATTATGACTGTGGTAGTCATGAATCCATCTACCACAGGATTTGGAGGGTCTGAATAAGGGGCCATTCTCACTCAGTCAGCAACCCAAGACTCCAATCCGAGTCTTTAGGACTTTAGGACCTGGGGGGGGCATGTAGCCTAGTGGTTAGAGCGTTGGGCCAGTAACCCAAAGGTTGCTGGATCGAATTCCACAGCTGACAAGGTAAACATCTGTTGTTCTGCCCCTGAACAAGGCAGTTAACCCACTGTTCCCCATTGTAAATAAAAACGTGTTCTTAACGGACTTTCCTGGTTAAATAAGAATAAATTTAAAAAAGACTCCGGTCTTTTCCTTTGTTCCTTTTCTTCAACCCCTTTCTCTCTGTCTCCCCTCCTATCCTCCCACTGTCACCCTCCTGCTCTCTATTTCAATTCAATTGTCTGTCTGTCTGTCTGTCTGTCTGTCTGTCTGTCTGTCTGTCTGTCTGTCTGTCTGTCTGTCTGTCTGTCTGTCTGTCTGTCTGTCTGTCTGTGTCTGTCTGTCTGTCTGTCTGTCTGTCTGTCTGTCTGTCTGTCTGTCTGTCTGTCTGTCTGTCTGTCTGTCTGTCTGTCTGTCTGTCTGTCTGTCTGTCTCCCCTCCTCAGTAACTATCCTCCCACTGTCACCCTCCTGCTCTCTCTTTCAATTCAATTCTTTCTCTGTCTGTCTGTGTCTCTCTCTTTCTCTATCTCTCTCTCTCACTTAGTCTCTCTCTCTCTCTCTCTCTGTGTGTATTTCTCTCTTTCTGTCTCTCTCTCTCCACTCAGTAGAGGTAAGTGGCCTTATAAAACACACAGAGCAGGTTGACATCCAACTGTTTCACATGCCTCTGCTCTCCTCCCTACGCGCTGTCAAAGAAAAATAGTGGTTTCTTTCTATCAGCTGCCCTGCTATCAGCGGTTTTCTACTGTATGTTTAACAAGGTGAGGCTGGGAGAGGGAGCACCACAGAGCCTGGAGACTGTAGACAACCTCTGCACAGATTTTGCCTCTGTCTTTTGCCATTTGAATGGTTTGCCTTTATGGTGTCATAACCAAAGAATATCCACGAGGAGTGAATGTGGTTCACTGGTTGAATGTGACTGAAGCTAGCTATAGCTGTGATTTCTCTGTTCTAGGAAATACCTTTAGAGAGTTTTCAGATCTGAGTCATGCTGATGGGAATTCTTTAGGAGGTAGCCTAACAATAGTTTATTGCCTGGTTAACTGCTGATCAAACATGTCCCTGTAATTTACATGTGACAAGCTAAATGTAAAATGTCAATTCAGAACATGTAAACAAACAGCTGAAGTGTATAAACCTTTGGTCTCTGTTAAAGAATTCGAAACCTATAAAATGAATGGTGTGTGTGTGCGCGAAAGTGTGAGAGAGACCAAGAGGGGGAGACAGAGAGATTAAGGGGAAAATGTAACATTAAGGGGGATATGTAAAACATATTCTCGGTCTTTTCATATTCTAAATGTCTAAAAAAGCGAAATACTTATCATGTAAATGAGGTTGGAGGTGGAGGCGTTATTTAACGTTGTAATCGTCCTGAATAACGTATAGCGAGCGAGGCGGTTTCGGGTCGACTTTGCAGTTACGTCACTGTGGTGCGAGAAGGGACTTCGGAGAAGCAAGAGGCCAGACGTTAGTAGTAGGAGCCAAATGATACCGTGGAAACGAGAGGTAGCCGTTTAGCGCTCCGGGAACTGTTTTCATGCTGCACAAACCACGAGGTAGGCCTAATAAAATATTTCATCCTTTATGATAACTCTGAAATGTTTTTTTATTTATTACGAAATCATGTCACAGCTTTTGTTTCGTTTTCCAGTAAGCCTATCAGAAAATGTTAGAGAAAGTGCTTTGATTTTGCTATAGTTTGTGTCAATACATAACTGTTTAGGCCATGGAGCTGAATAGATCCAAATGATTTATAGTTGAAATGTATTCTATAAGCCTATGGCTCCGTTTTTAGGTGTAACCTAGATGGGTCACATCCCAGTCACCTAAACTATATAGCCTGTAATTGCTCAACATTGTATATATTGTTTCCTAATGTAACAATTAACAGTTCATATTTTCAAATAATGAATTCATTACCATAGCTATATACATTATTAGGCTACTTTCAGAGTCTTTTTTCTTCGGAAGAACAACAGTATTTCTGATTCCAATGATTTATGGCAGTGCAGTTTCTCAGCTCTTGTAGGCTATAGGCATAATCTGCAGTGAGAGGTATTTAGACTCAAATTCAAACTGCATGGGTTTTAGATGTACGTTAGTAGTTTCCTTCGGGCTCTATCAATTGTGACTAGTCTGAGCGCGTAGAGGAATGAACGTCACAGAACCAAGCCTAGTTTACTTTCTGTCTGATGCCTGTTGCTTTTTGTCATTCTTCGAAATATTCTTCTTAATAGGTTATAAAAAAAAAGTAAAATCGTGAAAAGAATCATGTAAAACTCCAAGGTCTTCTACCTGAGCCTAATTATTTCCAATAGGTACACTTCCGGCTACAGCAGATAGTCTCCCCTATCAGTCCACAAATCAACGCGTTCCATTTGGGAGCAAGTATGCGGTGATACTGTTCCCATTGGGATTATTTACCTGCATGGTGTGCAAACACACCGCTCTCTGTTGCCCTTGACCGAATAGAGCGAATTCCCCCTTGATGCAACGCGCCCGCGAGAGGAGAGAAGGAGAGCTGGGGACTGGGGGAGGGAGGGGAAGAGGGATGTTTGGCGACAGCTATGCAAACTGGCTCCAATCTCAGTTGGGGCGGGCAAACCGAGGTGACAGACCATTCCGATTCCCAGGATTGTTTTCATCCGCACATCGACCCCGTGAACTCCTCAACTCGAGTGATGCTGACGTTGAGCAGATCCGGATTACTGTACCAGGATCCCCAGACGGTTTTTCCAGATGGTCGCCCTCTAATACCGCTTTCTTAACCCCCAAATGAAGGATTCCACTCTAATGCAGTTTACAGTAATTTATCCAGTAATGGGGTTTTCTGGGTGTTAAACCAATGAATGTCTTGTAATCCTGTGTAATTGTATTTCACCCTCATGTCTTTTTCCAGGCCTACATTGGGCTGCTATTACATTGTCATCAATGTCAGCCTGTAGGTTCTTTGTTTTTCACTTCATCATTTTAGTCATTTAAGCAGCTATCAACCATGTTGTGATGGTCATGTCAGGCTATCTACCATGCTGTGATGGTCATGTCAGGTTATCTACCATGCCGTGATGGTCATGTCAGGTTATCTACCATGCCGTGATGGTCATGTCAGGTTATCTACCATGCCGCGATGGTCATGTCAGGTTATCTACCATGCCGCGATGGTCATGTCAGGCTATCTACCATGCTGTGATGGTCATGTCAGGTTATCTACCATGCCGTGATGGTCATGTCAGGTTATCTACCATGCCGTGATGGTCATGCCATCTACCATGCCGTGATGGTCATGTCAGGTTATCTACCATGCCGTGATGGTCATGTCAGGTTATCTACCATGCCGTGATGGTCATGTCAGGTTATCTACCATGCCGTGATGGTCATGTCAGGTTATCTACCATGCCGTGATGGTCATGTAAGGTTATCTACCATGCCGTGATGGTCAGGTCAGGTTATCTACCATGCCGTGATGGTCAGGTCAGGTTATCTACCATGCCGTGATGGTCATGTCAGGTTATCTACCATGCCGTGATGGTCATGTCAGGTTATCTACCATGCCGTGATGGTCATGTCAGGTTATCTACCATGCTGTGACGGTCAGGTTATCTACCATGCCGTGATGGTCATGTCAGGTTATCTACCATGCCGTGATGGTCATGTCAGGTTATCTACCATGCCGTGATGGTCATGTCAGGTTATCTACCATGCCGTGATGGTCAGGTTATCTACCATGCCGTGATGGTCATGTCAGGTTATCTACCATGCCGTGATGGTCATGTCAGGTTATCTACCATGCCGTGATGGTCATGTCAGGCTAAGATCTTTTTATTGTTATTTTGTCCAGAGTTGTGCTGTTATTCAGGCTATCAGCTGTCTGTCAAACAGCTGTAGTGACTGTACGGTGCCTGTTACATCATAGTTCATTGGTTAGATCAGTAATATGCAAAACCTTCCAAGCGGTACAGGATATTGTGTTGTCGGAGTGCCGTCCGAAGAGGGAAACTGTGTTTGACATTAATGGGACACATTAACATGTGGTTCATGGAGATAGGAGACATCCAGCACACACCTTCTTCCTTATGGACCTGTTTTGTTACGTCAATGAAGGGAAAGTGAATGTCTGCTCACTGCCTGCTACCTACGCTCCAGGTGGGAGGTGCCCTTTGACACAGATCTAGAATCAGATTACCATCCTCAAATCATAACCTTAACCATTAAGGGTGAAAATGTAAAACTGATGGTAGATCATCTTAGGAGCAACTTTATCCTACTCCGTCTGGTGCCGTCTGGCACGGTGTGTTTTGGGGTCATAATGGTCTTTATCAGGTTGTGATGTCATATGAGTCTGTAGTGGTGCTGTGAGGAAGTGATTGAAGAGGTTCAGTCCCCAGTGTTATATTCTCAGCTCCTTCCTGAACACTGCACTAACATTTGCTTACCAGTCTTTAAATGGTTCCCGCTGGGGGAGGAATAAAAGCTTCTCACAGACCTACAAAAAATAACACAACCCCCCCCCCCCCCCCCACACACACACACCCTTTCCCTTCCACAACCCCCAGAAAAACCAATGACAGCAGTGGGGTAGGCAAGCTGTGCCTCCTGTTCATCTCAACGAGAACTTCACCAGTCCCTTCCCCTCAACATCTCAACGAGGACTTCACCAGCCCCTTTCCCTCAACATCTCTCCCCTCTCCCCCTCCCCCCTCCCCCCTCTCCCTCCCCTCCTCTCTCACCCTCCCCTCTCCCCCACCTCCCCTCTCGCCCTCTCCCCCTCCCCCTCTCGCCCTCTCCTCTCCCCCTCCCTTCTCCCCCTCCCCTCTCTTCTCTTGGTCAATGTGGTTCGTGACTTCAGATAAATAAGCCATTTATGGTGCAGCGGTTGAAGTAGAGCCATGCATTGATGCACAGCGTATTGAGGTAAAAGTGTGGGTTGCTGTGTGTCTGACTGTAATTATATCTGCATGTGAAGATTACAGAAGGTTTTTGATGAGTTTGAAATGATTAGCCTCATTGGTGCGATCTGATGACGTTCAGTGTGTGTGTGTGTGTGATGTGGGATATGGCCCATCCTGTTGATGTGGCTGGATAGGAAAGAGCATGCTGGGATGGATCAGCCTGGAGCTGACAATCTCATCATTGTGGTTGAGATAGCCCTGGAGATGCGGCTGACAATCTCATCATTGTATCAGAGTTGGATGAAGAGGGATGGGTGCGGTGTGTACATCTGTTTGTGTGTGTGTGTGTTAGAAGAGTGTCTGTATGTTATAGGGGATCAGTTGGGGAGGGACATTAGTCCCAATGGTGCCATTACAAGGCGTGTGTGTGTGTGTGTGTGTGTGTGTGTGTGTGTGTGTGTGTGTGTGTGTGTGTGTGTGTGTGTGTGTGTGTGTGTGTGTGTGTGTGTGTGTGTGTAGTGTAATGTCAAGGCTGGTGAGTGGGCTATTGTTCTTGGCCTAGAAGGTTCTTTGGAGATGTTGAACTGTTGGAAGAGCTCTGTAAAGGAGATGTTGAACTGTTGGAAGAGCTCTGTAAAGGAGATGTTGAACTGTTGGGAGAGCTCTGTAAAGGAGATGTTGAACTGTTGGAAGAGCTCTGTAAAGGAGATGTTGAACTGTTGGGAGAGCTCTGTAAAGGAGATGATGAACTGTTGAAGAGCTCTGTAAAGGAGATGATGAACTGTCGAAGAGCTCTGTAAAGGAGATGATGAACTGTTGGGAGAGCTCTGTAAAGGAGATGTTGAACTGTTGGAAGAGCTCTGTAAAGGAGATGTTGAACTGTTGGAAGAGCTCTGTAAAGGAGATGATGAACTGTTGAAGAGCTCTGTAAAGGAGATGATGAACTGTTGAAGATCTCTGTAAAGGAGATGTTGAGCTGTTGAAGAGCTCTGTAAAGGAGATGTTGAACTGTTGAAGAGCTCTGTAAAGGAGATGTTGAGCGTTTGGGAGAGCTCTGTAAAGGAGATGTTGAACTGTTGAAGAGCTCTGTAAAGGAGATGTTGAACTGTTGGAAGAGCTATGTAAAGGAGATGTTGAACTGTTGGAAGAGCTCTGTAAAGGAGATGTTGAACTGTTGGAAGAGCTCTGTAAAGGAGATGTTGAACTGTTGGAAGAGCTCTGTAAAAGAGATGTTGAACTGTTGGAAGAGCTCTGTAAAGGAGATGATGAACTGTTGGGAGAGCTCTGTAAAGGAGATGTTGAACTGTTGGAAGAGCTCTGTAATGGAGATGTTGAACTGTTGGAAGAGCTCTGTAAAGGAAATGTTGAACTGTTGGAAGAGCTCTGTAAAGGAGATGTTGAACTGTTGGGAGAGCTCTGTAAAGGAGATGTTGAACTGTTGGAAGAGCTCTGTAAAGGAGATGATGAACTGTTGGGAGAGCTCTGTAAAGGAGATGTTGAACTGTTGGAAGAGCTCTGTAAAGGAGATGTTGAGCTGTTGGAAGAGCTCTGTAAATTCTACTACTCAGATATAAAGAGTGGACTTTAGAACACTGATCTGTGCTGAATTTACTGAGTTTCATGCTCTCTCACACCCCCTCCTCCTATTCCCTCTCCCAGGAGAGCAGGGCATGGCCGGTAAGCCGTTCCGGGCCACCTTCATCTGGAGCAGCATCATCGCCAACCTCCAGCAGCGCATCCAGGTCAAGCGCCACCGTCATAAGCTCAAGACCTACCATGACTGTTTCCTGGGGTCAGAGGCTGTGGACGTGGTGCTGGCCCATGTCATCCAGTCACGGTTCTGCGGCGATGCCGAGGTGCCTCGCTCCAAGGCCGTACGCCTCTGCCAGGCCCTGATGGATTCGCGGGTGTTCGAGGCGGTGGGCACCAACGTATTTGGGAATAAGGAGAAGAGGCGTGCCACCTTCGAGGACAGTAGCTGTAGTCTGTACCGGTTGCTTCCGCTTCCGTCTAGTCCCACTACCATGACCAGCTCGCACTCGACGAGCACCATCACCATCGAGAGTGGATACGACTCGCCGAGCAAACACCGGAACAGCTACAGCCCACCTCTCAAACGGTACGGTCGGCTGAGTTTAAAGCTTTGTTCATGAATTGATATGTTTCGTAATCCTTCCCAAATAGCGGATTAACAATGGATTCCTTTTATGAGGGCTTTCATCCCAAAACTCACCAATGACCTCTGTGACCTTGTGCTTGCTCTCACTGATTGGTGCTTCTCAGTTGTCCAATCAAGGCTCTCCTTGCTGATGATTGTGATAATGTCCCAGTACACCTAATTTGCATGATTCTTACGATTTTTGGCTCTGTATTAAAGAATGGGTATTTTTTCTCTCTACCCAAACACACAGTTAGACACTCGGTTAGAGAGCTCCTTGTTAGGCAGTGAGACAGGGACTGTATGGTTTGACTCAGAGCTCTGTAAGTGATTATGGGTTTAGAGAACTTGTCACAGAGCCTGCAGATTTGGCACCGTTGGTCATTATTCTGGGAGGTCCAGACATAAAGAGTTGATGTCAATGCTTTCAATCTGTGTTGTGGATGCTATGTGTCTCTCTTCTGTCTTTAAGAGTGTAGAACATTAAGTAGCTATTCTACATGAAACTTAGATTTTTTTCTAAAGAATTACTAAAGGAAACTAGAGTGTAGAGGACGGAAATCTGCACTGAGACCAAAAGGGGAACTGAAGTGGTGTGATGATCATATGATATGGCCATCGGCCATGGTGGCTCTCTGGTCTCCCCTTAACCATATGAAGTGGTCCTGAGTGACAGCTCAGGACTGTACCCATGAAAACATGCTGCCTCCAATCTGTTTCACTGAGATGAAAGAGTGGAGAGAGAGCGAGCAGACCGTGTGTGTGTGTGTGTGTGTGTGTGTGTGTGCGTGCGTGTGTAGAGAGAGCGAGAGAGAGAGAGAGCGAGAGAGAGACTAGAGAGAGGGGACTCCTATGGTAGGTACACCTATAGCTTATCTCTTGGCAGTAGTATTGTAGTCTACTTTATCACTGACCTCAACCTAGAGTCTCTCAGAGCGTTCACACCCCTATCAGACCACAGCAAAATCACAGTCTACTTGAACAGAGCAATAGTCAATCATGAGGCATCAAAGCCAAAGGAACTGAGTAATATTAAGGAATGCTATAGATGGAAGGAATGTAGTTTGGAAACCTACCAAAAAACAATTAGATAACAACAAATGTAATCCCTTTTGGACAACTCCCTGGACAAAACGTTCCACTGCAATAGTGAAGGTGTAAACTTAGCAGTAGAAAATCTTCACAATATATTTGACCTCAGCTTTTCAAATCTAAAAATCTCAAATAGAAAACCATCTATCCAAAATGGAGATGTATGGTTAACCACTTCTCCAATCTTGTTGGCTCTCTAACAAAGAGCAAAAACATATACATAATCAAATACAAATCTTAGAATCAACGATTAAAGACTACCAGAACCACCTGGATTCTCTAATTACCTTGAATGTACTACAGGACAAAATAAAAACCATCCAACCCAAAAAGGCCTGTGGGGTTGATGGTATTCTCAATTAAATTATAAAATATACAGACAACAAATCCCAATTGGCTATATTTAAACTCTTTAACATCATCTTCAGCTCTGGCATCTTCCCCAAAATTTGGAACCAAGGACTGATCACCACAATCCACAAAAGTGGAGACAAATTTGACCCCAATAACTCCCGTGGGATATGCTCCAACAGCAACCTTGGGAAAATCCTCTGCATTATAAACAACAGACTTGTACATTTACTCAGAGAAAACAATGTACTGAGCAAATGTCAAATTGGCTTTTTACCAAATTATCGTACGAAAGACCACGTATTCACCCCCCCCCCATCTTAATTGATAAACAAACAAACCAAAACAAAGGCAAAGTCTTCTCATGCTTTGTTGATTTCAAAACAGCCTTTGACTCAATTTGGCCTGAGGGTCTGAGGGTCGACTCATAGGGTCTGAGGGTCGACTCAGAGGGTCTGCTATACAAACTGATGGAAAATTGGGGGAAAAACATACGACATTATAAAATCCATGAACACAAACAACAAGTGTGCGGTTAAAATTGGCAAAAAACACACATTTATTCCCACAGGGCCGTGGGGTGAGACAGGGATGCAGCTTAAGCCCCACCCTCTTCAGCATATATATCAACGAATTGATGAGGGCACTAGAAAAGTCTGCAGCACCCGGCCTCACCCTACTAGAATATGAAGTCAAATGTCTACTGTTTGCTGATGATCTGGTGCTTCTGTCACCAACCAAGGAGGGCCTACAGCAGCACCTAGATATTCTGCACAGATTCTGTCAGACCTGGGCCCTGACAGTAAATCTCAGTAAGACCAAAATAATGGTAACATTTAAATTTAAAAAAGGTCCAGTCGCCAGGACCACAAATACAAATTCCATCTAGACACCGTTGCCCTGGAGCACACAAAAAACTATACATACCTTGGTCTAAACATCAGCGCCACAGGTAACTTCCACAAAGCTGTGAACGGTCTGAGAGACAAGGCAAGAAGGGCATTCTATGCCATCAAAAGGAACATAAAGTTGGACATACCAATTTAGGATCTGGCTAAAAATACTTGAATCAGTTATAGAACCCATTGCCCTTTATGGTTGTGAGGTCGCTCACCAACCAATAATTTATAGAATGGGACAAACACGAAATTGAGACTGCATGCAGAATTCTGCAAAAATATCGTCAGTGTACAACGTAAAACACCAAATAATGCATGCAGAGCAGAATTAGGCCGATACCCGCTAATGGTCAATATCCAGAAAAGAGCTGTTCAATTCTACAACCACCTAAAAGGAAGTGATTCCCAAACCTTCCAAAACAAAGCCATCACCTACAGAGAGATGAACCTGGAGAAGAGTCCCCTAAGAAAGCTGGTCCTGGGGCTCTGTTCACAAACACAAACACACCCTACAGAGCCCCAGGACAGCAGCACAATTAGACCCAACCAAATCATGAGAAAACAAAAAGAGAATTACTTGACACATTGAAAATAATTAACAAAAAACAGAGAACTAGAATGCTATTTGGCCCTAAACAGAGAGTACACAGCGGCAGAATACTTGGCCACTGTGACTGACCCAAACTTAAGGAAAGCTATGTACAGACTATGTACAGACTATGTACAGACTCGGTGAGCAAAGCCTTGCTATTGCGAAAGGCAGCCGAAGGCAGACATGGCTCTCAAGGGAAGACAGGCTATGTGCACACTGCCCACAACATTAGGTGGAAACTGAGCAGCACTTCTCCTGCCGAACGTATGACCATATTAGAGACACATATTTCCTTCAGATTACATAGATCCACAAAGAAATTGAAAACGAACCTGATTTTGATAAACTCCCATATCTACTGGGTGAAATACCACAGTGTGTCATCACAGCAGCAATATTTGTGACCTGTTGCCATAAGAAAAGGTCAACCAGTGAAGAACAAACACCATTGTAAATACAACCCATATTTATGCTTATTTATTTTCCCTTTTGTACCTTAACCATTTGTGCATCATTACAACACTGTATATATATATATATAATATGACATTTATAATGTCTTTATTCATTTGGAACTGTAATGTTTACTCTTCATTTCTATTGTTTATTTCACTTTTGTATATTATCTACTTCACTTGCTTTGGCAATGTTAACATATGTTTCCCATGTCAATAAAGCCCTTGAATTGAGTAGAGTAGAGTAGAGTAGAGTAGAGTAGAGTAGAGTAGAGTAGAGTTGAGTGAGATAGAGTAGAGTTGAGTGAGATAGAGTAGAGTAGAGTGAGATAGAGTAGAGTAGAGTAGAGTAGAGTTAGATAGATAGATAAAAAGTCAGAGCCACACGTTTAGGTGAACTGTGCTCCCAATGAGTTTTATATAAAAACACACCAAGCTCACTCTTGAGGCAAAGTAAGATTTGCACCAAGTACAGCGTTTAAAATGTAAAATGTACTGATTGTATCAGAAGCCAAAGAGGAGCGTGGAAGGACATTGGTCGAGAGTATTTGTTTTGCTAAATGTGTTTTCCCACCTATTTCATCAAATCATCTTTCACTAAGTAGACATATTCTGGTCACCTGTGATTGAACATGTTCTAATTGTTGCTTTGAGTTCCAGTAATAACAGGTCTGTGATTGGCCCCCATCATGTCCACTGATTTCTCTCAATATGGTTGTCCTCAGTAAAGAGGACCAGTACTCCAACAACCACTCTCCGGTCAAAACAGACAAATCACTAGAGGACGTGTTGGGGAACCTCAACATCACCTCAACCATCACCCCACAGATGATCAACCTCGGCCTCTCACAGGAGTGTAAGTGTCCATAGAAATGTGTCCCTGAATGATTATCAGTGTGTGTTTGTTACTTTGGTAGTGTGTATGTGTGGTAAAGTGTCCGTTATAGTGACTTGTCTTCCTGTTTTCCTCAGTGGTGGGTGAGGTGTGGCGCCAGCAGACGGTGTTCAGGCTGCTACAGCTGATAGAGCTCCCCCTTCTGGAGAGTCTGTTGGAGGGAGAGGAGCGGCCCAGGCCCCCTCTACACAGCATGGACAGTGACCCAGACCTGCTCTACACATCCAGCTACCTGGACAGAGAGGTCCTGAAGGCCTTCAGCGAAGCACAGTACGTCTCCTACTACTACTAGTCCTACTACTAGTCCTACTACTACTACTAGTCCTACTACTACTACTACTAGTCCTACTACTACTACTAGTCCTACTAGTCCTACTACTACTACTACTAGTCCTACTAATACTACTAGTCCTACTACTACTACTCATCCTACTACTACTACTACTACTACTAGTCCTACTACTACTCATCCTACTACTACTACTAGTCCTACTACTACTACTACTAGTCCTACTACTACTACTACTAATATTAGTCCTACTACTACTAATCCTACTACTAGTCCTACTACTACTACTAGTCCTACTAGTCCTACTACTACTACTACTAGTCCTACTAATACTACTAGTCCTACTACTACTACTCATCCTACTACTACTACTACTACTACTAGTCCTACTACTACTCATCCTACTACTACTACTAGTCCTACTACTACTACTAGTCCTACTACTACTACTACTAATATTAGTCCTACTACTACTACTACTACTACTAGTCCTACTACTACTACTACTACTACTACTAATATTAGTCCTACTACTATTACTACTACTACTACTACTACTACTACTAATATTACTACTACTACTACTAGTCCTATTTCTAGTACTTCTCTCCATCTCTCTTTCCTTCCTCATCCCCCCACCCTCTTCCATGTAATGGTTTGTTCCAGACATGGGTAAGGACAGTGAAAGGACATTCACAGGCATAAGGCTAATTGACTGACTAGCTACAGTTAAATCTGGCTGAGCACATTCAATAACTTTCATGTTATACATAAAGCAGATGATTTTGATCACAGAAGGCCTGTCTCTAATAAAGTGACATCTCCATTCTCTCCTCCTCCCTGTGAATCATAGTCTACATATTTATCTGACTGGCAGAAATGTATGGCCGGTAGACTTGTTAAGCTTTGGTTGGCGTGTGTATTGTATGTCCAGCCTTTCAACATGTTACAGCCAGACGCCTAGCGTAGCCTCTGTCACAGCAGGACAGTGTTATGTAATGGAGCTGGTGTTTGTGTGCGTGTCAGTGAGGGCCTCTCTCTGTGTTGATGCTGCCCCCAGGGCTCTCGGGCACTCAGGGACAGATGGCCAACTGAATGCAGTCACTGGGCTGTGGTTGTCTGACAGTCAAGAGCAGCTTGATTGAACCTGTCTGTCTCTCTCTGATCTTTCTCTCTCCTTTCCCCTCTCTCTCTTTATTGACATGGGAAACTTATGTTTACATTGCCAAAGCAAGTGAAATAGATAATAAACATAAGCCAAATACCCTCTCCTCTTCTCTCTCTATCGCTCTGATCTAGCTCTCTTTCTCTATCGCTCTGATCTAGCTCTCTTTCTCTATCGCTCTGATCTCTCTCCTCTTCTCTCTCTCTATCGCTCTGATCTAGCTCTCTTTCTGTCTTTCTCTCTGATCTCTCTCCTCTTCTCTTTCTCTATCGCTCTGATCTAGCTCTCTTTCTGTCTTTCTCTCTGATCTCTCTCCTCTTCTCTTTCTCTATCGCTCTGATCTAGCTCTCTTTCTGTCTTTCTCTCTGATCTTTCTCTCTCTGATCTCTCTCTTCTTCTCTCTCTCTATCTCTCTCTGATCTCTCTCTCTCTTCTTCTCTCTCCTCTTTAGATTAGTTTCATTTACTTCATCACTTATAATCTCCTCCCTCCCTCTCTCAGGGCTGATGAGTGGTTGTCGGCGGCGGTGGACTGTCTGGAGTTCCTGCCAGATGACTTGGTGGTTGAGGTGAGCAGGGGTCTGCCCCGCTGCGGTGAGGACCAGGGCCAGTGTAAGAGACTGGTGTATGGGATCCTGGTCCAGCACTACGGAGAGACACAGCACCCTCCACTACTCAGCAACCACGTCTTCGACATCCACTCCAGCATCTCTGAACTACTGGGTAAGACAGCCATATACATGGTCTATGTGCTCTAGGGCATTTCCCCTGTCGAAATGGGTTTAGACTTTTTAATAACAAGTATTATTCAAGGGATTCATTCAGCTGATTAAACCAGTACGTGAAAGCACAAACGTCATGACTGGGGACAGAGAGGGGGGGTTCAGCCTGTCAGGGACGGTAACAGCTATCCTGTCCTCTCTGTGTGTCCATAGTGAATGGGAAGAGGGAGCAGGCTCTGGAGGCCCTACAGCTGTGTCTGAAACTACAGGACTCTCGCAGTAAAGAGGAGCTACGCAGACTGCTGCGATTCATGGCCGTCGCTGCCAAACCGCAGGAGGTCAAACTGCACAAAGAGGTGAGGGGAGGGGTGGGTGTGTGTGTGTGTGTGTGTGTGTGTGTGTGTGTGTATATACTGCTATAGCTCTCCCTGACTGTTTGTGTCTTCCAAACTACTCCAAGAGGTCAAGGATCATATCTAGCAGCCACTCTCTATATTCTGTATGTACGTAGATGTGAACGTTGTCTTGTTTTCCAGGTAGAGAACAGGATGGCGGTGAAGAGATCTTTCTCTAGTGCCATCGTCTACAGCATGAGACTGGCCAAGGGGAAGGTTGACCTGCTGGTGCTGTTTATGGTGGAAAACCACTGTGACGTCTTCAAGGTGTGTGTGCACTCATCTTTTATCAGACTGTGTGTGAATAGGTGAACAGGTAGGCGTGTGTGTGTGTGTGTGCGTGTGTGTGCATGTGTGTGGGTAGGTGGGGGATTAATATGATGTTTTGCACTTGTGTCTGAACTATATAGACTAAAGACATCTGGGTCAGTGTGCTGAGACTGTTGACACAGTCTGTTAATAGACTGTTTACTACTCAAACTGTCTGTTAATAGACTGTTTACCGCTCAAACTGTCTGTTTATAGACTGTTTACTACTCAAACTGTCTGTTTATAGACTGTTTACTACTCAAACTGTCTGTTAATAGACTGTTTACCGCTCAAACTGTCTGTTAATAGACTGTTTACCGCTCAAACTGTCTGTTAATAGACTGTTTACCGCTCAAACTGTCTGTTAATAGACTGTTTACCGCTCAAACTGTCTGTTTATAGACTGTTTACCTCTCAAACTGTCTGTTAATAGACTGTTTACTACTCAAACTGTCTGTTTATAGACTGTTTACCACTCAAACTGTCTGTTAATAGACTGTTTACCGCTCAAACTGTCTGTTAAGACTGTTTACCTCTCAAACTGTCTGTTAGACTGTTTACCGCTCAAACTGTCTGTTAATAGACTGTTTACCTCTCAAACCTTCTGTTAATAGACTGTTTACCTCTCAAACTGTCTGTTAATAGACTGTTTACTACTCAAACTGTCTGTTTATAGACTGTTTACCTCTCAAACTGTCTGTTAATAGACTGTTTACCTCTCAAACTGTCTGTTAATAGACTGTTTACCGCTCAAACTGTCTGTTAATAGACTGTTTACCTCTCAAACTGTCTGTTAATAGACTGTTTACCTCTCAAACTGTCTGTTAATAGACTGTTTACTACTCAAACTGTCTGTTTATAGACTGTTTACCTCTCAAACTGTCTGTTAATAGACTGTTTACTACTCAAACTGTCTGTTAATAGACTGTTTACCTCTCAAACTGTCTGTTAATAGACTGTTTACTACTCAAACTGTCTGTTTATAGACTGTTTACCACTCAAACTGTCTGTTAGTTTGAGCGGTAAACAGTCTATTAACAGACAGTTTGAGCGGTAAACAGTCTAATGTCTGTTAATAGACTGTTTACCGCTCAAACTGTCTGTTAATAGACTGTTTACCGCTCAAACTGTCTGTTAAGACTGTTTACCTCTCAAACTGTCTGTTAATAGACTGTTTACCTCTCAAACTGTCTGTTTATAGACTGTTTACTACTCAAACTGTCTGTTAAGACTGTTTACCTCTCAAACTGTCTGTTAATAGACTGTTTACCGCTCAAACTGTCTGTTAATAGACTGTTTACCACTCAAACTGTCTGTTTATAGACTGTTTACTACTCAAACTGTCTGTTTATAGACTGTTTACCGCTCAAACTGTCTGTTAATAGACTGTTTACTACTCAAACTGTGTGTTAATAGACTGTTTACTACTCAAACTGTCTGTTAATAGACTGTTTACCGCTCAAACTGTCTGTTAATAGACTGTTTACCTCTCAAACTGTCTGTTAATAGACTGTTTACCTCTCAAACTGTCTGTTAATAGACTGTTTACTACTCAAACTGTCTGTTAATAGACTGTTTATTACTCAGTCTGTTTATAGACTGTTTACTACTCAAACTGTCTGTTAATAGACTGTTTATTACTCAGTCTGTTAATAGTCTGTTTACCGCTCAAACAGTGGGATGAACTTTGAGTAGGACTCCATGAAAGACACTGATCTGAAAACTCTTAGAAAAAAAGGTGCTATCTAGAACCTAAAAGGGTTCGTCGGCTGTCCCCATAGGAGAACCCTTTGAAGAACCCTTCTTGGTTCTAGGTAGAACCCTTTTGGTTCCAGGTAGAAACATTTTGTGTTCAATGTAGAACCCTTTCCACAGAGGGTTCTACCTGGAACCAAAAATGGTTCTCCTATGGGGACAGCCGAAGAGCCCTTTTTTGGTGTAAAGTGTGTAATGCCTAGCCAGGCTACCATATCTCTGATAGCTTTAATATTGGAGTCGAGCTCAAACAGTGAGTACAGTTTGTAAACAGAGTTGTGTGTGTGTGAGTTTAAACAGAGGAAGCAGCACTGATCGGTTGGTTTAACTTATATGATCCTCTCCTTTCAGATTCCAGTGTCGTTGCACCAACTTGTGAGCGACAGACTGACCAACATTGTGAAGGGGAAAGACCCACACGTCTTAACATGTATGGGAGCTTTTGGTGTCTGTTTTGTTTGATTGTATGTCTGTCAATCTGTACTAATATCTGACCTTTACCTACCTTCTGTGTTTTGTGTGGTGAATGAAGACATAATGCCCTCTATCTTTCTCTTCACTCAGCCTCTACATATTGCAGGCGAGTTAATGGAAGAGTGTACGTGGAGAGCAAACAGAAGACCACCAAAGAGGAACTATGGGCTCTACTGAAGACAATCCACGAGAACCCCAAACTGTCCAACAAAGAGAAGAGACGCTTGCTGGGACAGTTCTACAAGGGGCATCCTGAGATCTTTGTCCAGTACTTTGGAAGCAGATTGTCAAGTGATGATCTGTAGCTAACTAGGGTGATATTTAAGTGAATAACTAATGTATTATTTGTAAAAAATAATAAAAAGACAAAGGTGATGTAAATGTTGTAAAAATGCAGTGTACTAATAGATTTTATTTACTTCACTCATGTGAAGAGTTGAATGTGAAAGCTTTAATAAAATGTGAGAATGGTTTTTATAAGTTAATGTGGAATTCTCTTCTTTTGACTGTTACAGGGCCAATCATCTCTGATGACATTTTGATAATAGAATTTCATGCTCAAATTGGATGTCAGCCTTATGAAGTAGAGATTGTCTCAGAAAGAAATTAACCCATTTGTCCTGTCTTCCAGTGCAATTGGGACATTCAACAATTTGTTCAGAAATAAGTTCAGAAAATTACAGTCCTAGACAACTTCCCAGAAATATATTTTAAATACACCGTTTAGAGACTACAAGTGTCTGTCAAAATATAATAGATATTATTTGACATTTATACGGTTCCTATGGAAACAGGCTGAACAAAAAGTGTTATTGAGAACTCTAATTGTGTGACAGATGCACATGGCTTCTAGTGTTCTATTCCTCAACAAAACCCCGGGTCTGCTGCCACTTTGGGAGAAGGTCAGAAGACGTTCTGCGTATCCTGTTTCAATGAATGTATTCTTTCTCTGTGGTTACACAATACAGAGATGGTGTGGGGAATAAAGATGAAGGGTTTCAGAATAGGCTGACGTGAGGCCGTCCAGTCTAGTCCACTCTGTCATGTGGTTTGCTCACACAATATCCTTCAAAGTATAACAATGTCCAGAGATTGAGATCAGGCCGGAGGAAATTTGAAATCCACAAATTTGAGTCCTATTTCTTTTCCCACTGTTGTAAACATTCATTGAAATTCATATCCATATTCATAACATCCCTCGAGTTCTTTCTGGTCTCTGTAGCTCAACCAACACAGTAGCTGCCTCAGCAATAGAGAGACTATTGTTACTCAACAGCTGACAGTTACATACCTAGACTCATTCATTCTCTGGGTTTCCATATCCCATATTGTTCCAGAGAAGACAGACTTCTTAGCCTGCATTCCCCAACGCTACATCGTGTTTGTCAAGGCAGCAACAACTTGGCTTCAGGAGAAAGATTGTCAATCAGTATAGGGACTCCTAATTGGTTAAACAGGTTCTGTGATACGGATGTGACTTAATGGCCTAGTTTAGCCTACTAGATCAGGAAAGTGCTTGTCACAGTTTTCAGGGTCCCTAACCGCATCTCACTAAGTTAATTTAGGTTACCAATAACTGTATTTACACATGTAGACACATTACTGGCTGAACTGGTCATTACCCAGAGTTCTAAGAAAACTGCAAAATGTCTGTGTCATCAGTATTCTTAGTGAAATTAGGAATCTGACAAGATATTCCCAGTCCACACAGTATTCATTTAGGTTAAGTTACCAATACTTGTGTTACCTGCTGTTGAAGTATTACTTTTATAAATTGGACATTCACCAGATTTTGAGGAGAGGATATAATGTTGGTGTCCATCACTGTGTCTAGTGAAGTGAGGAATCTGACTAGACCTTCCCAGCCCACAGACAGTACTCAGGGTTTCTCAATGGATGGTCTTGTCCGTTCACAGACAGTACTCAGGGTTTCTCAATGGATGGTCTTGTCCGTTCACAGACAGTACTCAGGGTTTCTCAATGGATGGTCTTGTCCGTTCACAGACAGTACTCAGGGTTTCTCAATGGATGGTCTTGTCCGTTCACAGACAGTACTCAGGGTTTCTCAATGGATGGTCTTGTCCGTTCACAGACAGTACTCAGGGTTTCTCAATGGATGGTCTTGTCCGTTCACAGACTACTCAGGGTTTCTCAATGGATGGTCTTGTCCGTTCACAGACAGTACTCAGGGTTTCTCAATGGATGGTCTTGTCCGTTCACAGACAGTACTCAGGGTTTCTTAATGGATGGTCTTGTCCGTTCACAGACAGTACTCAGGGTTTCTCAACGGATGGTCTTGTCCGTTCACAGACAGTACTCAGGGTTTCTTAACGGATGGTCTTGTCCGTTCACAGACAGTACTCAGGGTTTCTTAACGTATGCTCTTGTCCGTTCAGACAGTACTCAGGGTTTCTTAACGTATGCTCTTGTCCGTTCACAGACAGTACTCAGGGTTTCTTAACGTATGCTCTTGTCCGTTCAGACAGTACTCAGGGTTTCTTAACGTATGCTCTTGTCCATTCACAGACAGTACTCAGGGTTTCTTAACGTATGCTCTTGTCCGTTCAGACAGTACTCAGGGTTTCTTAACGTATGCTCTTGTCCGTTCACAGACAGTACTCAGGGTTTCTTAACGTATGCTCTTGTCCGTTCAGACAGTACTCAGGGTTTCTTAACGTATGCTCTTGTCCGTTCAGACAGTACTCAGGGTTTCATAATGTATGCTCTTGTCCGTTCAGACAGTACTCAGGGTTTCTTAACGTATGCTCTTGTCCATTCACAGACAGTACTCATGGTTTCTTAACGTATGCTCTTGTCCGTTCAGACAGTACTCAGGGTTTCTTAACGTATGCTCTTGTCCGTTCACAGCTGCAGTTAAGGGAGATGCCCGTCATAACCCGACAGCACTTCACCTTTACATATTTAGAAACTTAAACATAAGTCCAGTACAGAATCTTGTTGCCCGTTTTGACTTGAGTCATATTCAGGTCTCGATACATGACTGATTTGTAGAAGCGGAAGAGGCCTGGTCTCATACTCTCTTGATAAAGCTACTGAATTCCACACATTGATGTGGGAATGAGCTCTTTGGGCCAATTGTAAAGAATTAACTAGCAACAGATAAATGAAGCAAAACAAATTCGTAGTCCTCCCGTGACCCATAAGTGGGTCCCAACCAACAGTTTAGGAACTACTAAGATACCGAATGCTGCATAACAATCCAGTTGACATAAGGGTCTGATTAGACAGCAGAGACACACAGTAGCTACAGTGTTTGACACCCGGGTTACACAGCACATCCTGATGTAGAGGATCCACAGTCCTGTTTGAAACTGGACATCTTACAGACTCTTCTGTTTACTTGACTAATTAGCAGTCGCTTCAAAAGAAACTCTTGTAAAAACCATTCAGATGGGGTAGCATACTAATGTAAAAACCATTCAGATGGGGTAGCATACGAATGTAAAAACCATTCAGATGGGGTAGCATACTAATGTAAAAACCATTCAGATGGGGTAGCATACTAATGTAAAAACCATTCAGATGGGGTAGCATACGAATGTAAAAACAATTCAGATGGGGTAGCATACGAATGTAAAAACCATTCAGATGGGGTAGCATACTAATGTAAAAACCATTCAGATGGGGTAGCATGCTAATGTAAAAACCATTCAGATGGGATAGCATACTAATGTAAAAACCATTCAGATGGGGTAGCATACTAATGTAAAAACCATTCAGATGGGGTAGAATACTAATGTAAAAACCATTCAGATGGGGTAGTATACTAATGTAAAAACCATTCAGATGGGGTAGCATGCTAATGTAAAAACCATTCAGATGGGATAGCATACTAATGTAAAAACCATTCAGATGGGGTAGCATACTAATGTAAAAACCATTCAGATGGGGTAGCATACTAATGTAAAAACCATTCAGATGGGGTAGCATACTAATGTAAAAACCATTCAGATGAGGTAGCATACTAATGTAAAAACCATTCAGATGAGGTAGCATACTAATGTAAAAACCATTCAGATGGGGTAGCATGCTAATGTAAAAACCATTCAGATGGGGTAGCATACTAATGTTGTTCTTCAAACGGAAGGGAACGCATGTAAAATAGAGAGGAATAAAGGAGAAAGGAGAGTGGTGGAGAGAGAGGAGTGGAGGAGAGAGGAGTGAAGGAGAGAGAGGAGAGGAGAGAGGAGTGAAGGAGAGAGAGGAGTGGAGGAGAGAGGAGTGAAGGAGAGAGAGGAGTGGAGGAGAGAGCAGTGAAGGAGAGAGTGGAGTGGAGGAGAGAGCAGTGAAGGAGAGAGGAGTGGTGGAGAGAGAGGAGTGGAGGAGAGAGCAGTGAAGGAGAGAGAGGAGTGGAGGAGAGAGGAGTGAAGGAGAGAGAGGAGTGGAGGAGGGAGAGGAGTGGAGGAGAGAGCAGTGAAGGAGAGAGAGGAGTGGAGGAGAGAGGAGTGAAGGAGAGAGGAGAGAGAGGAGTGGAGGAGGGAGAGGAGTGGAGGAGAGAGGAGTGAAGGAGAGAGAGGAGTGGAGGAGGGAGAGGAGTGAAGGAGAGAGAGAGGAGTGGAGGAGGGAGAGGAGTGGAGGAGAGAGCAGTGAAGGAGAGAGAGGAGTGGAGAAGAGAGGAGTGAAGGAGAGAGGAGAGAGAGGAGTGAAGGAGAGAGTGGAGTGAAGGAGTGGAGGAGAGAGAAGTGGAGGAGTGGAGGAGAGAGAGGAGTGGAGGAGGGAGAGGAGTGAAGGAGAGAGTGGAGTGAAGGAGGGAGAGGAGTGAAGGAAAGAGTGGAGTGAAGGAGTGGAGGAGAGAGAAGGAGTGGAGGAGAGAGAGGAGTGAAGGAGAGAAGAGTGAAGGAGAGGAGGAGAGAGGAGTGGAGGAGTGGAGGAGAGAGAAGTGGAGGAGAGAGAGGAGTGAAGGAGAGAAGAGTGAAGGAGAGAGAGGAGTGGAGGAGGGAGAGGAGTGGAGGAGAGAGCAGTGAAGGAGAGAGGAGTGGTGGAGAGAGAGGAGTGGAGGAGAGAGCAGTGAAGGAGAGAGAGGAGTGGAGGAGAGAGGAGTGAAGGAGAGAGAGGAGTGGAGGAGGGAGAGGAGTGGAGGAGAGAGCAGTGAAGGAGAGAGAGGAGTGGAGGAGAGAGGAGTGAAGGAGAGAGGAGAGAGAGGAGTGGAGGAGGGAGAGGAGTGGAGGAGAGAGGAGTGAAGGAGAGAGAGGAGTGGAGGAGGGAGAGGAGTGAAGGAGAGAGAGAGGAGTGGAGGAGGGAGAGGAGTGAAGGAGAGAGAGAGGAGTGGAGGAGGGAGAGGAGTGGAGGAGAGAGCAGTGAAGGAGAGAGAGGAGTGGAGAAGAGAGGAGTGAAGGAGAGAGGAGAGAGAGGAGTGAAGGAGAGAGTGGAGTGAAGGAGTGGAGGAGAGAGAAGTGGAGGAGTGGAGGAGAGAGAGGAGTGGAGGAGGGAGAGGAGTGAAGGAGAGAGTGGAGTGAAGGAGGGAGAGGAGTGAAGGAAAGAGTGGAGTGAAGGAGTGGAGGAGAGAGAAGGAGTGGAGGAGAGAGAGGAGTGAAGGAGAGAAGAGTGAAGGAGAGGAGGAGAGAGGATGGAGGAGTGGAGGAGAGAGAAGTGGAGGAGAGAGAGGAGTGAAGGAGAGAAGAGTGAAGGAGTGGAGGAGAGAGGAGTGGAGGAGAGAGCAGTGAAGGAGAGAGTGGAGTGGAGGAGAGAGCAGTGAAGGAGAGAGGAGTGGTGGAGAGAGAGGAGTGGAGGAGAGAGCAGTGAGGAGAGAGAGGAGTGGAGGAGAGAGGAGTGAAGGAGAGAGAGGAGTGGAGGAGGGAGAGGAGTGGAGGAGAGAGCAGTGAAGGAGAGAGAGGAGTGGAGGAGAGAGCAGTGAAGGAGAGAGTGGAGTGGAGGAGAGAGCAGTGAAGGAGAGAGGAGTGGTGGAGAGAGAGGAGTGGAGGAGAGAGCAGTGAAGGAGAGAGAGGAGTGGAGGAGAGAGGAGTGAAGGAGAGAGAGGAGTGGAGGAGGGAGAGGAGTGGAGGAGAGAGCAGTGAAGGAGAGAGAGGAGTGGAGGAGAGAGGAGTGAAGGAGAGAGGAGAGAGAGGAGTGGAGGAGGGAGAGGAGTGGAGGAGAGAGGAGTGAAGGAGAGAGAGGAGTGGAGGAGGGAGAGGAGTGAAGGAGAGAGAGAGGAGTGGAGGAGGGAGAGGAGTGGAGGAGAGAGCAGTGAAGGAGAGAGAGGAGTGGAGAAGAGAGGAGTGAAGGAGAGAGGAGAGAGAGGAGTGAAGGAGAGAGTGGAGTGAAGGAGTGGAGGAGAGAGAAGTGGAGGAGTGGAGGAGAGAGAGGAGTGGAGGAGGGAGAGGAGTGAAGGAGAGAGTGGAGTGAAGGAGGGAGAGGAGTGAAGGAAAGAGTGGAGTGAAGGAGTGGAGGAGAGAGAAGGAGTGGAGGAGAGAGAGGAGTGAAGGAGAGAAGAGTGAAGGAGAGGAGGAGAGAGGAGTGGAGGAGTGGAGGAGAGAGAAGTGGAGGAGAGAGAGGAGTGAAGGAGAGAAGAGTGAAGGAGTGGAGGAGAGAGGAGTGGAGGAGAGAGAGAGAGGAGAGGAGTGGAGGAGAGAGGAGTGTAGGAGTAGAGTGGAGGGGAGGAGTGGAGGAGAGAGAAGAGTGGAGGAGAGAGAGGAGTGAAGGAGAGGAGTGGAGGAGAGAGAGGAGCGAAGGAGAGAGGAGAGAGAGGAGTGGAGGAGGGAGAGGAGTGGAGGAGAGAGGAGTGAAGGAGAGATAGGAGTGGAGGAGGGAGAGGAGTGAAGGAGAGAGAGAGGAGTGGAGGAGGGAGAGGAGTGGAGGAGAGAGCAGTGAAGGAGAGAGAGGAGTGGAGAAGAGAGGAGTGAAGGAGAGAGGAGAGAGAGGAGTGGAGGAGGGAGAGGAGTGAAGGAGAGAGTGGAGTGAAGGAGTGGAGGAGAGAGAAGTGGAGGAGTGGAGGAGAGAGAGGAGTGGAGGAGGGAGAGGAGTGAAGGAGAGAGTGGAGTGAAGGAGTGGAGGAGAGAGAAGTGGAGGAGTGGAGGAGGGAGAGGAGTGAAGGAAAGAGTGGAGTGAAGGAGTGGAGGAGAGAGAGGAGTGAAGGAGATAAGAGTGAAGGAGAGGAGGAGAGAGGAGTGGAGGAGTGGAGGAGAGAGAAGTGGAGGAGTGGAGGAGAGAGAGGAGTGAAGGAGAGAAAAGTGAAGGAGTGGAGGAGAGAGGAGTGGAGGGAGGAGTGGAGGAGAGAGAGAGGAGAGGAGTGGAGGAGAGAGGAGTGTAGGAGAGGAGGAGAGAGAAGAGTGGAGGAGAGGAGGAGAGAGAAGAGTGGAGGAGAGAGAGGAGTGAAGGAGAGGAGTGGAGGAGAGAGAGGAGCGAATGAGTGGAGGAGAGAGGAGGAGAGAGAGTGGAGGAGAGAAGAGTGAAGGAGAGGAGTGAAGGTGTGGAGGAGAGAGAGGAGTGAAGGAGAGAGAAGAATGAAGGAGTGGAGGAGAGAGGAGTGGAGGAGAGAGAGGAGTGAAGGAGTGAAGGTGTGGAGGATAGAGGAGTGAAGGAGTAGAGGAGAGAGAGGAGTGAAGGAGAGAGGGGTGAAGGAGAGGAGTGGAGGAGAGAGAGGAGTGAAGGAGTAGAGGAGAGAGAAGAGAGAAGGAGTGGAGGAGCTCTCTCACACAGTGGTGTTGGGCAACCTCTGCCTGCCTGCCAGAGAGAAAACTCCCTACTATTAACCTACAGCACAGTCTGCAATTGATTGACTTGGGGCTACAGTAGGTGTCTGGTAAAGGGCTGATTGACTTGGGGCTACAGTAGGTGTCTGGTAAAGGGCTGATTGACTTGGGGCTACAGTAGGTGTCTGGTAAAGGGCTGATTGACTTGGGGCTACAGTAGGTGTCTGGTAAAGGGCTGATTGACTTGGGGCTACAGTAGGTGTCTGGTAAAGGGCTGATTGACTTGGGGCTACAGTAGGTGTCTGGTAAAGGGCTGATTGACTTGGGGCTAGGTGTCTGGTAAAGGGCTGATTGACTTGGGGCTTGGTGTCTGGTAAAGGGCTGATTGACTTGGGGCTTGGTGTCTGGTAAAGGGCTGATTGACTTGGGGCTACAGTAGGTGTCTGGTAAAGGGCTGATTGACTTGGGGCTTGGTGTCTGGTAAAGGGCTGATTGACTTGGGGCTAGGTGTCCAGATGATATGACATTATGGTGTGGAGGGCACATCGTTAGTGTTGTGATCTGTTATGGATCTCTCTCCTATAGAGGACGTTGTCACTGTGAATAGGTTTAATAGAGCCCAGGGTAAGTGAGCTGCCAAACAACTCATTCTCAGTTGATTATCAGCCGTGGTGGAAGCAATTGTGTGCAGGGTGGATAAATATTGATGTACCTGCCTTAATGAACATCAGGAGGATTTCCTCTAGGAAGCATGTTATTGAGTGTGTCTTCCTGTCCTAGGCCATATTAAACTCACCTGTCCTCCAAACCACACAACTAGATTACAGCCAATGCACCATTAAAATGTATTCTCATGTGTATCTATGTGAAATGCACCAACACACACAGCTACGTTCAACAAGCCTATTTTTGATTGGCTAGTTTTACCGTCCATATTGGATTGTTACATATTAGGTTGTGTTAGCAGGAAATAGCAGCAGGTATTTAAATCAGTCCCCTCTCCACATCTTCTCTTCCACACCCTTAACTCATGAGGAATGTGGTCAGTGGAGATTTGGACCGGAGGGAAGAACACTATTTTTAAACTCACTGAACCAACTTCTCCCCTCCCAACACATTAGCCATCACGTTTAAACTTTGGTTTGGATGTTCTCCCAGAATCTATTCAGTTAACACAAATACAGGGCCCTTTAAAGACCCCTAGATGAGCCAGTTCCTGGATTGATCTGGGTGTGATACCGGCCTACAATGCACCCGTACGTAGATCAGTCATAGTTACTAAGTTAATAACAGGCTGGTGGAGGTGGCCAGAGGCAGACCTGTCTCAGCTCTAACAGACAGATGGGAGGTCTTGTGATGGTCTGGTACTGAGCAGGTCTCATCATCAAGGCAGGGAATATGATTAGATAGATGGAGACTGGTTTTATCAGGCTCCTCTGCTGATGCACTGATACACACAGCTGGAAATCTCTGGTCTGGACAGCACCACGCTGAACCCTAGTGGTGACTATTAAATGTGCACAGCCACAGATATATACTGTAGACTTTTACCCCTCAAACATGATTGACCTTGAAATAACATTCAAATAACCTAAGAGAACAGAAGTGATCATTTCAGTAACACACAAGACAGGAGCCAGTTTAGTTTTGGTTCTTCTCTCCTCTTTTTATTGAAAGGAAATGTATTCTCTCAATTTGACTAGAAAAACAGGTGGATTCCATTTGTCCATCACCAGAGGTTCACAAGGCCAAACAGCTGAGTGTCAAATTAAGGGTTGAATTAAAAACTTTGTACAGTATTAGTCACCCAGCTTTAAAAAATAAAACTGTTAAAAAAACACCAACAACAAAAAAAAAAACCACAGGTGTGTTTAGAGGGACCAACGATGGTTGGATATAAAGACTCTTCCAGACAAACTGCAGACGAGTCTGTTTGCCCTAAAAGGTTTGACGTAATGGGGTTACATTCCTGTACAGAGTCCATCCCAAGTGTGCGTGTGTCTGAGTGAGTGTGTGTTCACCGGATCCTCTTCTGCTGGCGAGCGCGGTAGATGTCGTGAACGGGTGGGGCCACAGCGCCCTTGTCCTCCTCTTCATCAGAGTCTGCATTGGGTCTCTTCAGTGACTTGGTCATGGCGTGGTTCTCCATGGAACCGTTCCCTTCTCCGCCGGCATCAGGCTGCCTGCCCGTTATCAACTCTACTGCTGCATCTACAGCTGAGAGAGAGATATTCACATCAACATTAAGTGTGCTATTCAGGCAAAGGAAAATCTAAAGGAGAGCTTGGTGATATCTGACAGTTTCAAAGCTACTTACTCTCTGGTAGTGTACATCTCCTGAAGCTCTCCATCAGTTCATCCACCTGCACAAAGGGCCCCTGCAGAAACACCACAACATCAGCACAACAGCCACATGATGTCACCAACAGTGAGTGGTGGGGTGTTGGTACTGTGAAGTCACCAACAGTGAGTGGTGGGGTGTTGGTACTGTGAAGTCACCAACAGTGAGTGGTGGGGTGTTGGTACTGTGAAGTCACCAACAGTGAGTGGTGGGGTGTTGGTACTGTGAAGTCACCAACAGTCAGTGGTGGGGTGTTGGTACTGTGAAGTCACCAACAGTGAGTGGTGGGGTGTTGGTACTGTGATGTCACCAACAGTGAGTGGTGGGGTGTTGGTACTGTGATGTCACCAACAGTGAGTGGTGGGGTGTTGGTACTATGATGTCACCAACAGTGAGTGGTGGGGTGTTGGTACTGTGATGTCACCAACAGTGAGTGGTGGGGTGTTGGTACTGTGATGTCACCAACAGTGAGTGGTGGGGTGTTGGTACTGTGATGTCACCAACAGTGAGTGGTGGGGTGTTGGTACTGTGAAGTCACCAACAGTGAGTGGTGGGGTGTTGGTACTGTGAAGTCACCAACAGTGAGTGGTGGGGTGTTGGTACTGTGATGTCACCAACAGTGAGTGGTGGGGTGTTGGTACTGTGATGTCACCAACAGTGAGTGGTGGGGTGTTGGTACTGTGATGTCACCAACAGTGAGTGGTGGGGTGTTGGTACTGTGATGTCACCAACAGTGAGTGGCGGGGTGTTGGTACTGTGATGCCACCAACAGTGAGTGGCGGGGTGTTGGTACTGTGATGCCACCAACAGTGAGTTGTGGGGTGTTGGTACTGACCACGAAGCAGGTGGGTGGAGGCAGTAGCTTCATCAGGATGACTGCGGCCGGGGGGACCGGGAACACCCCTCCTGGAACAGGGTGCAGTCCTGGAGCTGTGTGGAGAGACCAGAGCATGTGAGAGGAGCTGGAGTGGAGCCCAACTTGACTGGAGTGTGGAGCGAGATTCCTAAAGGCTGGAGCGTCTTAGGTCAAATCAAATCAAATTTATTTATATAGCCCTTCGTACATCAGCTGATATCTCAAAGTGCTGTACAGAAACCCAGCCTAAAACCCCAAACAGCAAGCAATGCAGGTGTAGAAGCACGGTAAGTTAGGTTAGGTAAGTTACCTACTAGCCAGGTGTGGTAGCTGGTAGGGGTAGAGGAGGGGTTAGGTACCTACTAGAGAGGTCTGGTAGGGGTAGAGGAGGGGTAAGGTACCTACTAGACAGGTCTGGTAGGGGTAGAGGAGGGGTAAGGTACCTACTAGCCAGGTGTGGTAGGGGTAGAGGAGGGTTAAGGTACCTACTAGACAGGTCTGGTAGGGGTAGAGGAGGGGTAAGGTACCTACTGGCCAGGTCTGGTAGCTGGTAGGGGTAGAGGAGGGGTAAGGTACCTACTGGCCAGGTCTGGTAGCTGGTAGGGGTAGAGGAGGGGTAAGGTACCTACTAGACAGGTCTGGTAGCTTGTAGGGGTAGAGGAGGGGTAAGGTACCTTACTAGCCAGGTCTGGTAGCTGGTAGGGGTAGAGGAGGGGGTAAGGTACCTACTAGCCAGGTGTGGTAGCTGGTAGGGGTAGAGGAGGGGGTAAGGTACCTACTAGCCAGGTCTGGTAGCTGGTAGGGGTAGAGGAGGGGGTAAGGTACCTACTAGCCAGGTCTGGTAGATGGTAGGGGTAGAGGAGGAGGTAAGGTACCTACTAGCCAGGTGTGGTAGCTGGTAGAGGTAGAGGAGGGGTAAGGTATCTACTAGTCAGGTGTGGTAGCTGGTAGGGGTAGAGGAGGGGTAAGGTATCTACTAGTCAGGTGTGGTAGCTGGTAGGGGTAGAGGAGGGGGTAAGGTATCTACTAGCCAGTTGTGGTAGCTGGTAGGGGTATAGGAGGGGTAAGGTACCTACTAGTCAGGTCTGGTAGCTGGTAGGGGTAGAGGAGGGGTAAGGTACCTACTGGCCAGGTCTGGTAGCTGGTAGCGGTAGAGGAGGGGGTAAGGTACCTACTAGTCAGGTGTGGTAGCTGGTAGGGGTAGAGGAGGGGGTAAGGTACCTACTAGTCAGGTGTGGTAGCTGGTAGGGGTAGAGGAGGGGGTAAGGTACCTACTAGTCAGGTGTGGTAGCTGGTAGGGGTAGAGGAGGGGGTAAGGTACCTACTAGTCAGGTGTGGTAGCTGGTAGGGGTAAGGTACCTACTAGACAGGTGTGGTAGCTGGTAGGGTATAGGAAGGGGTAAGGTACCTACTAGACAGGTCTGGTACGGGTAGAGGAGGGGTAAGGTACCTACTAGACAGGTCTGGTAGGGGTAGAGGAGGGGTAAGGTACCTTACTAGCCAGGTCTGGTAGCTGGTAGGGGTAGAGGAGGGGGTAAGGTACCTACTAGTCAGGTGTGGTAGCTGGTAGGGGTAGAGGAGGGGGTAAGGTACCTACTAGTCAGGTGTGGTAGCTAGTAGGGGTAGAGGAGGGGGTAAGGTATCTACTAGCCAGTTGTGGTAGCTGGTAGGGGTATAGGAGGGGTAAGGTACCTACTAGTCAGGTCTGGTAGCTGGTAGGGGTAGAGGAGGGGTAAGGTACCTACTGGCCAGGTCTGGTAGCTGGTAGCGGTAGAGGAGGGGGTAAGGTACCTACTAGTCAGGTGTGGTAGCTGGTAGGGGTAGAGGAGGGGGTAAGGTACCTACTAGTCAGGTGTGGTAGCTGGTAGGGGTAGAGGAGGGGGTAAGGTACCTACTAGTCAGGTGTGGTAGCTGGTAGGGGTAGAGGAGGGGGTAAGGTACCTACTAGTCAGGTGTGGTAGCTGGTAGGGGTAAGGTACCTACTAGACAGGTGTGGTAGCTGGTAGGGGTATAGGAAGGGGTAAGGTACCTACTAGACAGGTCTGGTACGGGTAGAGGAGGGGTAAGGTACCTACTAGACAGGTCTGGTAGGGGTAGAGGAGGGGTAAGGTACCTTACTAGCCAGGTCTGGTAGCTGGTAGGGGTAGAGGAGGGGGTAAGGTACCTACTAGTCAGGTGTGGTAGCTGGTAGGGGTAGAGGAGGGGGTAAGGTACCTACTAGTCAGGTGTGGTAGCTGGTAGGGGTATAGGAAGGGGTAAGGTACCTACCAGACAGGTCTGGTAGGGGTAGAGGAGGGGTAAGGTACCTACTAGACAGGTCTGGTAGGGGTAGAGGAGGGGTAAGGTACCTTACTAGCCAGGTCTGGTAGCTGGTAGGGGTAGAGGAGGGGGTAAGGTACCTACTAGCCAGGGCTGGTAGGGGTAGAGGAGGGGGTAAGGTACCTACTAGCCAGGTGTGGTAGCTGGTAGAGGAGGGGGTAAGGTACCTACTAGTCAGGTGTGGTAGCTGGTAGGGGTAGAGGAGGGGGTAAGGTACCTACTAGTCAGGTGTGGTAGCTAGTAGGGGTAGAGGAGGGGGTAAGGTACCTACTAGCCAGGTGTGGTAGCTGGTAGGGGTAGAGGAGGGGGTAAGGTACCTACTAGTCAGGTGTGGTAGCTGGTAGGGGTAGAGGAGGGGGTAAGGTACCTACTAGCCAGGTGTGGTAGCTGGTAGGGGTAGAGGAGGGGGTAAGGTACCTACTAGTCAGGTGTGGTAGCTGGTAGGGGTAGAGGAGGGGGTAAGGTACCTACTAGTCAGGTGTGGTAGCTGGTACGGGTAGAGGAGGGGTAAGGTACATACTAGACAGGTCTGGTAGCTGGTAGGGGTAGAGGAGGGGTATGGTACCTACTAGACAGGTGTTGTAGCTGGTAGAGGTAGAGGAAGGGGTAAGGTACCTACTAGACAGGTCTGGTAGCTGGTAGGGGTAGAGGAGGGGTATGGTACCTACTAGACAGGTGTGGTAGCTGGTAGGGGTAGAGGAAGGGTAAGGTACCTACTAGACAGGTCTGGTACGGGTAGAGGAGGGGTAAGGTACCTACTAGACAGGTCTGGTAGGGGTAGAGGAGGGGTAAGGTACCTTACTAGCCAGGTGTGGTAGCTGGTAGGGGTAGAGGAGGGGGTAAGGTACCTACTAGCCAGGTGTGGTAGCTGGTAGGGGTAGAGGAGGGGGTAAGGTACCTACTAGCCAGGTGTTTGAGTTTATTTTTATTTTTACAGGGACAGTGCACATTAATCAACATTTCAGTAAAAGTGCCGGTTTTAGCCAACCGGCTAATTTTCAACCGCAGTCCCTGGGCAGGTTATTAAAAACAATTACAATATAGACAATAGCAACATAGAACAAGCAAGACATAGCATACAGACAGAGCAACATAGGACAAGCAAGACGTAGCATACAGACAGAGCAGCATAAAACAAAAAGCAGTGTGGTAGCTGGTAGGGGTAGAGGAGGGGGTAAGGTACCTACTAGACAGGTCTGGTAGCTGGTAGGGGTAGAGGAGGGGTAAGGTACCTACTAGACAGGTCTGGTAGCTGGTAGGGGTAGAGGAGGGGGTAAGGTACCTACTAGACAGGTCTGGTAGCTGGTAGGGGTAGAGGAGGGGGTAAGGTACCTACTAGTCAGGTGTGGTAGCTGGTAGGGGTAGAGGAGGGGGTAAGGTACCTACTAGTCAGGTGTGGTAGCTGGTAGGGGTAAGGTACCTACTAGACAGGTGTGGTAGCTGGTAGGGGTATAGGAAGGGGTAAGGTACCTACTAGACAGGTCTGGTACGGGTAGAGGAGGGGTAAGGTACCTACTAGACAGGTCTGGTAGGGGTAGAGGAGGGGTAAGGTACCTTACTAGCCAGGTCTGGTAGCTGGTAGGGGTAGAGGAGGGGGTAAGGTACCTACTAGCCAGGGCTGGTAGGGGTAGAGGAGGGGGTAAGGTACCTACTAGGCAGGGCTGGTAGGGGTAGAGGAGGGGGTAAGGTACCTACTAGCCAGGTGTGGTAGCTGGTAGAGGAGGGGGTAAGGTACCTACTAGTCAGGTGTGGTAGCTGGTAGGGGTAGAGGAGGGGGTAAGGTACCTACTAGTCAGATGTGGTAGCTAGTAGGGGTAGAGGAGGGGGTAAGGTACCTACTAGCCAGGTGTGGTAGCTGGTAGGGGTAGAGGAGGGGGTAAGGTACCTACTAGTCAGGTGTGGTAGCTGGTAGGGGTAGAGGAGGGGGTAAGGTACCTACTAGCCAGGTGTGGTAGCTGGTAGGGGTAGAGGAGGGGGTAAGGTACCTACTAGTCAGGTGTGGTAGCTGGTAGGGGTAGAGGAGGGGGTAAGGTACCTACTAGTCAGGTGTGGTAGCTGGTACGGGTAGAGGAGGGGTAAGGTACATACTAGACAGGTCTGGTAGCTGGTAGGGGTAGAGGAGGGGTATGGTACCTACTAGACAGGTGTTGTAGCTGGTAGAGGTAGAGGAAGGGGTAAGGTACCTACTAGACAGGTCTGGTAGCTGGTAGGGGTAGAGGAGGGGTATGGTACCTACTAGACAGGTGTGGTAGCTGGTAGGGGTAGAGGAAGGGTAAGGTACCTACTAGACAGGTCTGGTACGGGTAGAGGAGGGGTAAGGTACCTACTAGACAGGTCTGGTAGGGGTAGAGGAGGGGTAAGGTACCTTACTAGCCAGGTGTGGTAGCTGGTAGGGGTAGAGGAGGGGGTAAGGTACCTACTAGCCAGGTGTGGTAGCTGGTAGGGGTAGAGGAGGGGGTAAGGTACCTACTAGCCAGGTGTTTGAGTTTATTTTTATTTTTACAGGGACAGTGCACATTAATCAACATTTCAGTAAAAGTGCCGGTTTTAGCCAACCGGCTAATTTTCAACCGCAGTCCCTGGGCAGGTTATTAAAAACAATTACAATATAGACAATAGCAACATAGAACAAGCAAGACATAGCATACAGACAGAGCAACATAGGACAAGCAAGACGTAGCATACAGACAGAGCAGCATAAAACAAAAAGCAGTGTGGTAGCTGGTAGGGGTAGAGGAGGGGGTAAGGTACCTACTAGACAGGTCTGGTAGCTGGTAGGGGTAGAGGAGGGGGTAAGGTACCTACTAGACAGGTCTGGTAGCTGGTAGGGGTAGAGGAGGGGGTAAGGTACCTACTAGACAGGTCTGGTAGCTGGTAGGGGTAGAGGAGGGGGTAAGGTACCTACTAGTCAGGTGTGGTAGCTGGTAGGGGTAGAGGAGGGGGTAAGGTACCTACTAGTCAGGTGTGGTAGCTGGTAGGGGTAAGGTACCTACTAGACAGGTGTGGTAGCTGGTAGGGGTATAGGAAGGGGTAAGGTACCTACTAGACAGGTCTGGTACGGGTAGAGGAGGGGTAAGGTACCTACTAGACAGGTCTGGTAGGGGTAGAGGAGGGGTAAGGTACCTTACTAGCCAGGTCTGGTAGCTGGTAGGGGTAGAGGAGGGGGTAAGGTACCTACTAGCCAGGGCTGGTAGGGGTAGAGGAGGGGGTAAGGTACCTACTAGGCAGGGCTGGTAGGGGTAGAGGAGGGGGTAAGGTACCTACTAGCCAGGTGTGGTAGCTGGTAGAGGAGGGGGTAAGGTACCTACTAGTCAGGTGTGGTAGCTGGTAGGGGTAGAGGAGGGGGTAAGGTACCTACTAGTCAGGTGTGGTAGCTAGTAGGGGTAGAGGAGGGGGTAAGGTACCTACTAGCCAGGTGTGGTAGGTGGTAGGGGTAGAGGAGGGGGTAAGGTACCTACTAGTCAGGTGTGGTAGCTGGTAGGGGTAGAGGAGGGGGTAAGGTACCTACTAGCCAGGTGTGGTAGCTGGTAGGGGTAGAGGAGGGGGTAAGGTACCTACTAGTCAGGTGTGGTAGCTGGTAGGGGTAGAGGAGGGGGTAAGGTACCTACTAGTCAGGTGTGGTAGCTGGTACGGGTAGAGGAGGGGTAAGGTACATACTAGACAGGTCTGGTAGCTGGTAGGGGTAGAGGAGGGGTATGGTACCTACTAGACAGGTGTTGTAGCTGGTAGAGGTAGAGGAAGGGGTAAGGTACCTACTAGACAGGTCTGGTTGCTGGTAGGGGTAGAGGAGGGGTATGGTACCTACTAGACAGGTGTGGTAGCTGGTAGGGGTAGAGGAAGGGTAAGGTACCTACTAGACAGGTCTGGTACGGGTAGAGGAGGGGTAAGGTACCTACTAGACAGGTCTGGTAGGGGTAGAGGAGGGGTAAGGTACCTTACTAGCCAGGTGTGGTAGCTGGTAGGGGTAGAGGAGGGGGTAAGGTACCTACTAGCCAGGTGTGGTAGCTGGTAGGGGTAGAGGAGGGGGTAAGGTACCTACTAGCCAGGTGTTTGAGTTTATTTTTATTTTTACAGGGACAGTGCACATTAATCAACATTTCAGTAAAAGTGCCGGTTTTAGCCAACCGGCTAATTTTCAACCGCAGTCCCTGGGCAGGTTATTAAAAACAATTACAATATAGACAATAGCAACATAGAACAAGCAAGACATAGCATACAGACAGAGCAACATAGGACAAGCAAGACGTAGCATACAGACAGAGCAGCATAAAACAAAAAGCAGTGTGGTAGCTGGTAGGGGTAGAGGAGGGGGTAAGGTACCTACTAGACAGGTCTGGTAGCTGGTAGGGGTAGAGGAGGGGTAAGGTACCTACTAGACAGGTCTGGTAGCTGGTAGGGGTAGAGGAGGGGGTAAGGTACCTACTAGACAGGTCTGGTAGCTGGTAGGGGTAGAGGAGGGGTAAGGTACCTACTAGACAGGTCTGGTAGCTGGTAGGGGTAGAGGAGGGGTAAGGTACCTACTAGACAGGTCTGGTAGCTGGTAGGGGTAGAGGAGGGGTATGGTACCTACTAGACAGGTGTTGTAGCTGGTAGAGGTAGAGGAGGGGTAAGGTACCTACTAGACAGGTGTTGTAGCTGGTAGAGGTAGAGGGTAAGGTACCTACTAGACAGGTGTTGTAGCTGGTAGAGGTAGAGGAGGGGTAAGGTACCTACTAGACAGGTGTTGTAGCTGGTAGAGGTAGAGGAGGGGTAAGGTACCTACTAGCCAGGTGTGGTAGCTGGTAGGGGTAGAGGAGGGGGTAAGGTACCTACTAGACAGGTGTTGTAGCTGGTAGAGGTAGAGGAGGGGGTAAGGTACGTACGGGCCAAGTGTCGTGGTTGGTAGGGGATCATCTGGCTGGTGTCAGGTTTGGGGTACTCTGGTTTGCGGTCGGCCTCGTCCTTTTGCGTGGGAGCCGATGGAGTCACCACCGTCTCTGTCTGGAGCAACGCCGCCAGTTTGGCACGGGACACGTCCTGCACACACACAGGTTTAAATCATAGAATTCTAAACAGATATCCTTTACCCTCACATGATTGAAGAGTTGAACAAGAGAGAAACACACAAATGGTCCAGTTGTTTCATAGCCATAGATTACCAGTTGTACAGACCTTGTATCCGAGGGCTTTGAGCTCGCTGGCAGAACAGGGGTACAGGTCCATGAACTTGTATCTGTCCACCAGCAGGGCTGTCTCCTTGCCTTCGTACTCATCCTTGAAGGCCGTGAAACGCCTGCGCTCCACCTTCAGGATACTGGCCAGGTCCCCGATGTTACTCTCAAAGGCCAAGAAACGTGCCCAGATCTCACTGAGGGAGAGGTGTTGACAAACACACAGGTCCGTTAATAACGCAATAACAGACAGATATCATGTGGATGTTCTATAATAACAGACAGATCTAAATGTGGCTGTTCTATAATAAAACAATAACAGACAGATATCATGTGGATGTTCTATAATAAAACAACAACAGACAGATCTAATGTGGGTTTTCTATAATAACACAACAACAGACAGATCTAATGTGGGTTTTCTATAATAAAACAACAACAGACAGATCTAATGTGGGTGTTCTATAATAAAACAATAACTGACAGATATAATGTGGCTGTTCTATAATAACAGACAGATATCATGTGGATGTTCTATAATAACAGACAGATATAATGTGGCTGTTCTATAACAACACAACAACAGACAGATCTAATGTGGGTTTTCTATAATAAAACAATAACAGACAGATCTAATGTGGGTGTTGTAGGAACATAATTCCTCATACCCAGACTTCTCTGGCGACAGGCTTCCCGAGGTGAGAACACGCTCAAACAGAACTCTGGTGTTGTTGTCCTCTGGAGGGCGGTAGAGAAAGAGGTGAGGCCTTCAAACTCATGAATCTACCACTATGTTTCAGATAATGCCTCAGAAACCGTCTCCTAAATTACAGCATAACACTATCTACACTGAACAAAAATATAAAGTTAACATGTAAAGTGTTGGTCCCATGTTTCATCCCAGAAATGTTCCATACACACAAAAAGATTATTTCTCTCAAATGTTGTGCACATTTGTTTACATCTGTTAGTGAGCATTTCTTCTTTGCCAAGAAAATCCATCCACCTGACGTGTGGCATATCAAGAAGCTGATTAATATAGGATCAGACCCTTTTTTTCAAATTTAGCCTAAAATGACATAGCCAAATCTAACTGACTGTAGCTCAGGACCTGAAGCAATATCCTACAGGGATATGCGACCCTGTAGGAGGTTTTAAATAGCATGGTCATTACACGGGTGCACCTTGTGCTGGGGACAATAACAGGCCACTGTAAAATATACAGTTATGTCACACAACACAATGCCACAGGTGTTTGAAGTTGAGGGGGCATTAAATTAGCATGCTGACTGCAGGAATGTCCATCAGAGGTGTTGCCAGAGAATTTAATGTTAAGTCACCTCCAATATCTTTTTAGTGAATTTGGCAACATGTCCAATAGGCCTCACAATCACAGACCACGTGTAGGGCGTGGTGTGGGCGAGCGGTTTGCTGATGTCAACGTTGTGAACAGAGTGCCCCATGGTGGTTGTGGGGTTATGGTATGGGCAGGCATTAGCTACGGACAACGAACACAACTGCATTTTATCGATGGTAATATGAACGCACAGATATACCGTGATGAAATCCTGGGGCCCATTGTCGTGCCATTAATCCTCAGCCATCACCTCATATTTCAGCATGATAATGCACAGCCCCATGACGCAAGGATGTGTAAACAATTCCTGGAAGCTGAAAATGTCCCAGTTCTTCCATGGCCTGCATATTCACCAGACATGTCACCCATTGAGCATGTTTGGGATGTTCTGGATCGACGTGTACGACAGCGTGTTCCTGTTCCCATCAATATCCAGCAACTTGCTCAGCCATTGAAGAGGAGTGGGACAACAGTTAACCAGCCACAATCTACAGCCTGAACAATTCTATGTTTAGGAGACTTGAGGCAAATGGTGGTCACACCAGATACGGACTGGTTTTCTGATCCACGCCCCCATCTTTTGTTTTTAAGCGATCTGTGACCAACAGATGCATATCTGTATTCCCAGTCATGTAAAATCTATAGATTAGGGCCTAATTTATTTATTTCAATTGACTGATTTCCTTATATTAAAACTGTAACTCAGCTATACTCGGCCTTGTCTCAGGATGGTAAGTTGGTGGTTGAAGATATCCCTCTAGTGGTGTGGGGGCTGTGCTTTGGCAAAGTGGGTGGGGTTTTATCCTGCCTGTTTGGCCCCGTCCAGGGGTTTCATAGGATAGGGCCACAGTGTCTCCCGACCCCTCCTGTCTCAGCCTCCAGTATTTATGCTGCAGTAGTTTATGTGTCGGGGGGCTAGGGTCAGTTTGTTATATCTGGAGTACTTCTCCTGTCCTATCCGGTGTCCTGTGTGAATTTAAATATGCTACTCTAATTCTCTCTTTCTTTTTCTCTCTCTCTCAGAGGACCTAGGCCCTAGGACCATGCCTCAGGACTACCTGGCATGATGACTCCTTGCTGTCCCCAGTCCACATGGCCGTGCTGCTGCTCCAGTTTCAACTGTTCTGTCTGTGATTATTATTATTTGATCATGCTGGTCATTTATGAACATTTGAACATCTTGCCCATGTTCTGTTATAATCTCCACCCGACACAGCCAGAAGAGGACTGGCCACCCCACATAGCCTGGTTCCTCTCTAGGTTTCTTCCTAGGTTTTGGCCTTTCTAAGGAGTTTTTCCTAGCCACCGTGCTTCTACACCTGCATTGCTTGCCGTTTGGGGTTTTAGGCTGGGTTTCTGTACAGAACTTTGAGATATCAGCTGATGTAAGAAGGGCTATATAAATAAATTTGACTTGACTAAAATCTTGGATGTTGGGTTTATATTTTTGTTCAGTATATACACGTCAATGAAATAAAGAAACACACACCAGCGTCTATAGACCGCCTCTGCCTGGGTTTGATCTAGTTTGACTATATGAGTAATTGATAGAGGATGTCACTGGGTCCATGTCATAGAGAGAATAGGATCAGCATGTTGAACAAATACACTGATATTAGATCCCCTGTAGTCTTCAATACCATCGCTTAACAACTATACAATCTCAATGACTGTTGCCATGGCAGCTACCCTTGGTTGTGTTATTGTTACACAAGAGGGTGAATGGCAAGTCTCAATAAATGAATCCGTCACTTGTCACTTACCATTAAGGTGTGAGAGGTAATCGATGTATGCAAGTATATACTCTGGAATGTCTCCATATTTCTTCAAGCCCAGTTCAAATATCTTAAAGGCCACTGATTTGTCCTGTGAGGGAAGGTAACGGAAGACCAGTCAAACATTGAGACACAGAATGTTTCCCCTTATATTCTCTTTGCACTGTTGGCATGGGTGTCAGGCTAAGGCCAGAGAGACACAGGAACACAGATTAAATCATATATGCATTCATCAATTATCAGTTTTTGTCCGTCAAACGCTATTTTCAAGTCGACTGTTTTCGGTTCTCCATCATCCGTCAACCGATGACTCCGTCCCATTGCCTCAATCCCAAATGTTCAGACAATGTTCCGTAGCCTATGTATACCCACCTTACTGCAGTAGTATTCCATCAGTGCTGCAGTCACGTAGACGTGGTGACGCGTGCGCATGTCCTCCCGGGCCTTCTTAAAGATGATGCGGCCTGATTTGATGCCCTCGGCCCGCCTGCCAAACTTCATGTACTGGATGTAGACCAGCGTGGGGTCGATGTCCTCGATGGCCAGCAGACGGTTGTAGATGCTGTGGACCTTTTCATGCTTCAATCGACTCTGAAAAGAGGAGAGATGTGGGTTAGCTCATTCATCAATTAAATGCCTGTCAAACATTTCCTGGACCTCTATTCAACATTCATTTATACTGGTTCACACTCCACAACTTTACTCAACACAAGGATTGCTCCGGAATAATCCAATTAATTAATCTTAATAGGAACGAGACGAGACAAATTAATACGTCTGCAGTGAAAGATGCACTAATCATTTATGGATGACAGTCAATTATACATTTCCTTGGCAACCCTTGACATCTTCATATTATGACCTCATGTTTTGGCAAGTGTTCCGTGACAGATGATTGGTGTTTGTGCAGCTTACCTCCTCGTAGTCAGCGAATGAGAAGTACAGCAGCATGTTCTTCTTCAGTAGAGTACCGATGGCGCGCTCGTAGATGTTAGCTGCTTCGTCACTGAACACCTTAGAGTTGTTCATGTCCTGAGGAGCGGAAGAAAGGGTTCAAGTCTGGCATTTAAAAACCAAACCAACAGTAAGGTCTAAAATAACAAACGTATCTTTTAAAATGTGGAGGAAACCCTGTTCCAATTAGGACACATTGTGCCATCAGTGGCCTCTCTTACCCCCTTCTCTGCCAGTAGTTTACTGGACTGGTCCAGATACTGGGCAGCCTCATACCACACATCAGGGTGATGACCCAGCACCAACAGACACTGCTCATAGGCAAACATCACTGCAACACGGAGCACAATTACAACGTTAGGGCTGCAATGCTAGCAAAACCTCTAGGCAACACTGGATTTCTATCAACTTTTTTTTCAAGTTCACACACCACCAGGAATCACTGTTCCTCCCACCACACACACACACAACCACTAGCTACAGTGGGGGGAAAAAGTATTTAGTCAGCCACCAATTGTGCAAGTTCTCCCACTTAAAAAGATGAGAGGCCTGTAATTTTGATCATAGGTACACTTCGACTATGACAGACAAAATGAGGAGAAAAGAAATCCAGAAAATCACATTGGACTTTTTATGAATTTATTTGCAAATTATGGTGGAAAATAAGTATTTGGTCAATAACAAAAGTTTCTCAATACTTTGTTATATACCCTTTGTTGGCAATGACAGAGGTCAAATGTTTTCTGTAAGTCTTCACAAGGTTTTCACACACGGTTGCTGGTATTTTGGCCCATTCTTCCATGCAGATCTCCTCTAGAGCAGTGATGTTTTGGGGCAACACGGACTTTCAACTCCCTCCAAAGATTTTCTATGGGGTTAAGATTTGGAGACTGGCTAGGCCACTCCAGAACCTTGAAATGCTTCTTACGAAGCCACTCCTTCGTTGCCCAGGCGGTGTGTTTGGGATCATTGTCATGCTGAAAGACCCAGACACGTTTCATCTTCAATGCCCTTGCTGATGGAAGGAGGTTTTCACTCAAAATCTCACGATACATGGCCCCATTCATTCTTTCCTTTACACAGATCAGTTGTCCTGGTCCCTTTGCAGAAAAACAGCCCCAAAGCATGATGTTTCCACCCCCATGCTTCACAGTAGGTATGGTGTTCTTTGGATGCAACTCAGCATTCTTTGTCCTCCAAACACGACGAGTTGAGTTTTTACCAAAAGGTTTTGGTTTCATCTGACCATATGACATTCTCCCAATCTTCTTCTGGATCATCCAAATGCTCTCTAGCAAACTTCAGACGGGCCTGGACATGTACTGGCTTAAGCAGGGGGACATGTCTGGCACTGCAGGATTTGAGTCCCTGACGGCGTAGTGTGTTACTGATGGTAGGCTTTGTTACTTTGCTACCAGCTCTCTGCAGGTCATTCACTAGGTCCCCCTGTGTGGTTCTGGGATTTTTGCTCACCGTTCTTGTGATCATTTTGACCCCATGGGGTGAGATCTTGCATGGAGCCCCAGATCGAGGGAGATTATCAGTGGTCTTGTTTATTTTACACTTTTATTTTACTAGGCAAGTCAGTTAAGAACAAATTCTTATTTTCAATGACGGCCTAGGAACAGTGGGTTAACTGCCTGTTCAGGGGCAGAACGACAGATTTGTACCTTGTCAGCTCGGGGATTCGAACTTGCAACCTTTTCGTTACTAGTCCAACGCTCTAACCACTAGGCTACCCTTCCATTTCCTAATAATTGCCCCACAGTTGATTTCTTCAAACCAAGCTGCTTACCTATTGCAGATTCAGTCTTCCCAGCCTGGTGCAGGTCTACAATTTTGTTTCTGGTGTCCTTTGACAGCTCTTTGGACTTGGCCATAGTGGAGTTTGGAGTGTGACTGTTTGAGGTTGTGGACAGGTGTCTTTTATACTGGTAACAAGTTCAAACAGGTGCCATTAATACAGGTAACGAGTGGAGGACAGAGGAGCCTCTTGAAGAAGAAGTTACAGGTCTGAGAGAGACAGAAATCATGCTTGTTTGTAGGTGACCAAATACTTATTTTCCACCATAATTTGCAAATAAATTCATTAAAAATACTACAATATGATTTTCTGGATTTTTTTCCTTCTCAGTTTTGTCTGTCATAGTTGAAGTGTACCTATGATGAAAATGACAGGCCTCTCATCTTTTTAAGTGGGAGAACATGCACAATTGGTGGCTGACTAAATACTTTTTTGCCCCACTGTAGCTACATGAATCACTGTCCCCCCCCCCCACCACCACCACCAGCTACATGAATCACTGTTCCCCCCCACCACAACCACTAGCTACATGAATCACTGTCTCCCCCCCCCCCACCACCGCCCCCACTAGCTACATGAATCAGTGTCCCCCCCCACCACCACTAGCTATATGAATCAGTGTCCCCCCCCCACCACTAGCTACATGAATCAGTGTCCCCGCCCCACCACTAGCTACATGAATCAGTGTCCCCCCCCCCCCACCACCACCACTAGCTACATGAATCAGTGTCCCCCCCACCACTAGCTACATGAATCAGTGCCCACCCCACCACTAGCTACATAAATCACTGTTCCCCCCCACCACCACCACCACTAGCTACATGAATCACTGTTCCCCCCCCACCACCACCACTAGCTACATGAATCACTGTTCCCCCCCACCACCACCACTAGCTACATTAATCACATTCCCCTCCCCCACCACCACTAGCTACATGAATCACTGTTCCCCCCACCACAACCACTAGCTACATGAATCACTGTTCCCCCCACCACAACCACTAGCTACATGAATCACTGTTCCCCCCCACCACAACCACTAGCTACATGAATCACTGTTACCCCCCACCACAACCACTAGCTACATGAATCCCTGTTCCCCCCCACCACAACCACTAGCTACATGAATCACTGTTCCCCCCCACCACCACCACTAGCTACATGAATCAGTGTCCCCCCCACCACTAGCTACATGAATCAGTGCCCACCCCACCACTAGCTACATAAATCACTGTTCCCCCCCCACCACCACCACCACCACCACCACCACTAGCTACATTAATCACTGTTTCCCCCCCCACCACCACCACTAGCTACATGAATCACTGTTCCCCCCCACCACCACCACTAGCTACATTAATCACATTCCCCTCCCCCACCACCACTAGCTACATGAATCACTGTTCCCCCCCACCACAACCACTAGCTACATGAATCACTGTTCCCCCCACCACAACCACTAGCTACATGAATCACTGTTACCCCCCACCACAACCACTAGCTACATGAATCCCTGTTCCCCCCCACCACAACCACTAGCTACATGAATCACTGTTCCCCCCCCACCACAACCACTAGCTACATGAATCACTGTCCCGTCCCCCCCCCCCCCCCCCCACCACCACCACCACCACCACTAGCTACATGAATCAGTGTCCCCCCCACCACTAGCTACATGAATCACTGTTCCCCCCCACCACAACCACTAGCTACATGAATCACTGCCCCCCCCCCCCCCCCACCACCACCACCACCACCACCACTAGCTACATGAATCAGTGCCCCCCCCACCACTAGCTACATGAATCACTGTTCCCCCCCACCACCACCACTAGCTACATGAATCAGTGTCCCCCCCCACCACTAGCTACATGAATCAGTGCACCCCCCCCCACCACTAGCTACATGAATCACTGTTCCCCTCCCCCACCACCACTAGCTATATGAATCACTGTTCCCCTCCCCCACCACCACTAGCTATATGAATCACTGTTCCCCTCCCCCACCACCACTAGCTATATGAATCACTGTTCCCCTCCCCCACCACAACCACTAGCTACATGAATCACTGTTCCCCCCACCACCACTAGCTATATGAATCACTGTTCCCCTCCCCCACCACAACCACTAGCTACATGAATCACTGTTCCCCCCCACCACCACCACCACTAGCTACATGAATCACTGTCCCCCCCCCCCCCACCACCACCAGCTACATGAATCACTGTTCCCCCCCACCACAACCACTAGCTACATGAATCACTGTCTCCCCCCCCCCCACCACCACCACCACTAGCTACATGAATCAGTGTCCCCCCCCCCCCACCACCACTAGCTATATGAATCAGTGTCCCCCCCCACCACTAGCTACATGAATCAGTGCCCCCCCCCCCACCACTAGCTACATGAATCACTGCCCCCCCCCCCCCCCCCCCCACCACCACTAGCTACATGAATCAGTGCCCCCCCCCCACCACTAGCTACATGAATCAGTGCCCACCCCACCACTAGCTACATGAATCACTGTTCCCCCCCCACCACCACCACCACCACCACCACCACTAGCTACATGAATCACTGTTCCCCCCCACCACCACTAGCTACATGAATCACTGTTCCCCCCCACCACCACCACTAGCTACATGAATCACTGTTCCCCCCCACCACCACCACCACTAGCTACATGAATCACATTCCCCTCCCCCACCACCACTAGCTACATGAATCACTGTTCCCCCCACCACAACCACTAGCTACATGAATCACTGTTCCCCCCCACCACCACTAGCTACATGAATCACTGTTCCCCCCCACCACAACCACTAGCTACATGAATCCCTGTTCCCCCCCACCACAACCACTAGCTACATGAATCCCTGTTCCCCCCCACCACAACCACTAGCTACATGAATCACTGTTCCCCCCCACCACAACCACTAGCTATATGAATCACTGTTCCCCTCCCCCACCACAACCACTAGCTACATGAATCACTGTTCCCCCCCCACCACCACCACCACTAGCTACATGAATCACTGTCCCCCCCCCACCACCACCAGCTACATGAATCACTGTCTCCCCCCCCCACCACCACCACCACTAGCTACATGAATCAGTGTCCCCCCCCACCACCACTAGCTATATGAATCAGTGTCCCCCCCCACCACTAGCTACATGAATCAGTGCCCCCCCCACCACTAGCTACATGAATCACTGCCCCCCCCCCCCACCACCACTAGCTACATGAATCAGTGCCCCCCCCCCACCACTAGCTACATGAATCAGTGCCCACCCCACCACTAGCTACATGAATCACTGTTCCCCCCCCACCACCACCACTAGCTACATGAATCACTGTTCCCCCCCACCACCACTAGCTACATGAATCACTGTTCCCCCCCACCACTAGCTACATGAATCACTGTTCCCCCCCACCACCACCACCACCACCACTAGCTACATGAATCACATTCCCCTCCCCCACCACCACTAGCTACATGAATCACTGTTCCCCCCACCACCACTAGCTACATGAATCACTGTTCCCCCCACCACAACCACTAGCTACATGAATCACTGTTCCCCCCCACCACCACTAGCTACATGAATCACTGTTCCCCCCCACCACAACCACTAGCTACATGAATCCCTGTTCCCCCCCACCACAACCACTAGCTACATGAATCCCTGTTCCCCCCCACCACAACCACTAGCTACATGAATCACTGTTCCCCCCCACCACAACCACTAGCTACATGAATCACTGTCCCCCCCCCCCCACCACCACTAGCTACATGAATCAGTGTGTCCCCCCACCACCACTAGCTACATGAATCAGTGTGTCCCCCCACCACCACTAGCTACATGAATCAGTGCCCCCCCCACCACTAGCTACATGAATCACTGTTCCCCCCCCCCCCACCACCACCACCACTAGCTACATGAATCAGTGTCCCCCCCCACCACTAGCTACATGAATCAGTGCCCCCCCCCCCACCACTAGCTACATGAATCACTGTTCCCCTCCCCCCCCACCACTAGCTACATGAATCACTGTTCCCCCCCCACCACCACCACTAGCTATATGAATCACTGTTCCCCTCCCCCACCACCACTAGCTATATGAATCACTGTTCCCCTCCCCCACCACCACTAGCTATATGAATCACTGTTCCCCTCCCCCACCACCACTAGCTATATGAATCACTGTTCCCCTCCCCCCCACCACTAGCTACATGAATCACTGTTCCCCCCCACCACCACCACAACCACTAGCTACATGAATCACTGTTCCCCTCCCCCACCACCACTAGCTATATGAATCACTGTTCCCCTCCCCCACCACCACTAGCTATATGAATCACTGTTCCCCTCCCCCACTAGCTATATGAATCACTGTTCCCCCCACCACCACTAGCTATATGAATCACTGTTCCCCTCCCCCACCACAACCACTAGCTACATGAATCACTGTTCCCCCCCACCACCACCACCACTAGCTACATTAATCACTGTCCCCCCCCCACCACCAGCTATATGAATCACTGTTCCCCCCCACCACCACCAGCTATATGAATCACTGTCCCCCCCCCCCCCCACCACCACTAGCTATATGAATCACTGCCCCCCCCCCACCACCACTAGCTATATGAATCACTGTTCCCCCCCCACCACCACCACTAGCTACATGAATCAGTGTCCCCCCCCACCACTAGCTACATGAATCAGTGCCCCCCCACCACTAGCTACATGAATCACTGTTCCCCCCCACCACCACCACCACTAGCTACATGAATCACTGTTCCCCCCCCACCACCACCACTAGCTACATGAATCACGTTCCCCTCCCCCACTAGCTACATTAATCACTGTCCCCCCACCACCACTAGCTATATGAATCACTGTTCCCCCCCCCCCACCACTAGCTATATGAATCACTGTCCCCCCCCCACCACCACCACTAGCTATATGAATCACTGTTCCCCCCCACCACCACCACCACCACTAGCTATATGAATCACTGTTCCCCCCACCACCACTAGCTATATGAATCACTGTTCTCCCCACCACACCTCTCTTAGTGATGAGTGTCTGGTCCTCTGTGCGGAGCGGGTTGCTCTTCTCCCATTGGATGTACTTCTTCCACATCTCCACCTGCACCGCCTCCTGGGGGGAGTTCTGTGGGGGCACCGAGGGGGCGTTCCTATCCAGACCCTTCATCACAGTCTCATATTCCTGGAGAGACGGTTTAACATCAGCTCACAATCATTAAATCATCTACCAGACAGTATGAATCCGTTTACCCCATCAGTGTGTTTGTGAGTACCTTACCTTGGCCACTCTCCTAGCGTTCATGTAGTCTCTGCTGCGGTCCTCAATCATCTTCTTGGCCAGATGTACGTTGATGCCCTGTTTGTACACCATGCTACTTAGCACCACTGACAGATGAGACCAATGACACACGAAAACAATGTTCTGCCACCCCTCATGTGGTTCCTTATTCAGCCCTCCATAGGGTCATAGGTCATTGGTCTTACCTCCTCATACTTGCTGTAGTCTCTCCAGAGCTGCTCGATGTTGATCATGGGGTTCACACAGCCCCTCTGGTAGACCCTGCGCACCGCCGTGATTCGCTGGTTTTCAGCGTATGAACCAACCGCCTCACTGGAAGGACACAAGGCCTGGGAATTAGGGACTTCAAGTACTTTTTAATGAAGGAAAACAACAAAGTGTTGTGTTAAGAGCAGTACTTACACTCCTTTGAGGAAGTTGATGTAGTCCACCCATATCTGAGGGGAGAGCAGAACAATTAGAAATCATGGCTTGGAAACCCATTTCAGATCGCACATTTTCAACCAACTTGTTTTAACATTTAATTGCCAATATGCTTTGATTTACCTGGTAGGACATGATCTCCATGCCGATTTTATCCAGCGCAAAGTCATACGCCTGCGCCATCTTCTCTCTGGTGATGGTCAAGCAGGGCTGGGTTAGGACTTGTGTTACATCACAATATCAAGATATGCACTGGGAACATTTGTCAAAATAGGGTGTTGTGTTATCACTGTGAAATGCATTGCTGAATGGTTAAGATTGTGTGTGAGCACACGAAGAGCCCGTCCTCCTCCAATTCCTTTCCTGGGTAACAGGTGAACCTACTTGTAGCTGGGTAGCTTTCCTTTCGTCTCACGGACATAGGAGAGGTAGCATTTCCACAGGTCGATGTGCAGCACTTTCATCAGACATCTCTGAAACAACTACAGCAGGAGGGAAGGGCCTCGTTTCAGTTTCACGTATTCAAAAACATATGTCTACTGAAAATTAACGCTTCAGACAACAGTGTGCACTCAATCATTCCCCACTGTCATACTGAGAAATAGATACGCTGGGTGATTTGTAGTGTGTGTGTCCTTGTATAAAAGGGGAAGTAGGGGATTCCCTCTAGGGAGGGCTGCCTAATAGAAAGTGACCTAAAGCCTACCCTGGCAGGAGAACCAGCGGAACAGAGCTCACTGACAGACAGCAGCCACACTGTACCACAGCTGGAGAAATAAACAGCAGTGTACACGAGGGCTTTGCAACACGCTGCTGCTATAAAAGACGGAACCCACCTTGGTGAAAATGAGAGAGAACTACTTTTCCTTTCAGTTTCAGGGGATGGTTAATAGACAGCACCAACACAGTAAAAACATCTGCACCAGACAGAAAGGTTTGAGCTGATAAGTGTGTAGTGTTGCCTGTGGGTTATCAATACATGTTCTGTGACTTTAACAAGTGGCAATAAACAATGCTTTTCCACTCCTGTGAACTGTAGATTTACTGTTGTACTGCAGTAAAGAATGCTGCTATATTTTATGGGTTAGGCTTGATCCTTGATATATTAGAGGTTACTTAAATGGCTTCTTCAGTTGTTAAGGGCAACACTGGATGAGTCAGAACCATGTTGGTTTCCATCCAGTGACAGGGAGGTGGAATCTCCCTTAGAATCAACCAACCATGGCAGTCTCAGTCCCCTGTAAGGCCAATGGGAGGGGACTTTGGTATGATTGGCACTCACCTTTTCTACCTTGTCATAGTTTTTTGCCTTGATCTGTGGACAGAGTGTAAAGAAGTGTTAATTCAACAGGCAGGTGTTTCAATTGTGTATATGGACAAACAGGCATGCATGCAAACTCCCTCTGACACACACATACAATCCCTTTCAGATCAACAAAGTGAATTTCACACAAGAAAGACCATTTCAAGATCAATTTTGTAAGATATGGGGTTTATTCTCATTGTACATCATGGACCATAGACGAGTCACATGATCAAGCGGTTGTAAGAAAAATGGGTTTTGATGTCTAGACATTGTTCCATGGGGTAAAGAACACATTTTCCCATTTGTGAATACCCAACCTTCCCAATAAACTGTAGACTTAGACATATAAGCTCTTTAAAAACTTTAAAACAGACATTTTCATCAGCATTTAAAAAACAATCATATATTAGCCCCTTCACTACACTGGAAAAGACCACGCTCGTGCCAATCACTAAACATGTTACTGACAGTCAGCCTGGCCAGACATCAAGGTGACTCATTGGCTGACAGTGGCAGGAAAGAGTCTCCACACTGGCAGGCAGCTGATGTTGGGTGGGAGAGGGAGTCCTCAATCAGTTCTGTCCCTACTGCAAGCCCTGTGGACTTCCAACTCTCCCTCTACCAAGGCCTGCCAGCATAGACCAGTGTCAAATAAGCATAATGAGAAACAATCTTTACTGGAGCTACTGGTTGGCCTGGCCCTGACAAAAGGCCTGTGACAGGCACAGGACTCCCAATGCAGCAGCCTAGCTGCTGGCCTGTACTGTAGGCCTTTTGCTGTTGCAATTGCAAGGCTAGTAGCTCCTAAAACTTTGACGACAAAACACACAGTAACAAGAAACATTCAGGTGTTTGAATGTGAGAATACATTTGAACTTGGAATGAATCCTGCCTCAATAATTCTCCATCTGCTTCTTTCCCTCATCGATTCTAAGAGCAATACAGCGTAATGTCACTAAGCCCACAGGTTGGCTTTCAGCTTGTTGTGCAAGCCACTTAACACAATCATTTATTAGAGGGGCTCTCAAATAATCTGTCAACGTTAAATCTTGCCTAGGCCTCGAAGTGTATGGCTTGAATAGAAGTACTTTTTCAGGAATAACAATACGCAGCGCAAGAAAATAACTAATTCAATATGTATACATCTAGAAGTGGGAAGTATCATTGCAAGATTACGATTAACAATTTCACATTTGTTCAAAAATTCAGATCCTAAAGAGAACTAGGCCTGTCTCAAATGTAGCCTATGGAAGTGTTAGACATGAAAAATAACACTAGTTTTACACAGACAACATGAAACAAGATTGGTAAACAATGATTTATTGAAGTAAATCACTAGATAAATCAACATAAAAATACACAGAAGACGTAACTCCAGCCGTGACAGCTGCAGGCATAGAGAAGTACATCCCGTGACATGAGTGACATAGCTTTAGGTAGGCCACATAGATAACATCTCACCTCGAGGGCAGACACGCACACCCACACAATCTGTAGTCAGCAAACATTGTCATTGTATGAATCCACAGCAGCCCATGGCTTTAGCATTCACTAACAATAGTTTTAGCATCTCACTCAGTTATCCTAGCTACAACATGAGAACCAGACCCAGAAGACACTACAAGAGAGACACAAGTCTTCTAAAGCACTTTGTTCTATTTCGGTGCAGCCAAACCAGTCGAGTGGGGAATTAAATATTAATCAATCCATCCAATTGTCTAAAATTGTTTAACTCTCAACCAAATAAAATACATTCTATTAGTAATACGGGCTTTTATCAGGAAGTCACAACAATCCAGGCTTAAAAACCCAAGCCCATCAACACAGAAATACTTCACTATGCAAATGTTTAACACGTCCATATAACTAGCTTCCACAACATTCAAACCTTCTCCAGTTCTTCATGCTACCATCATTTCTCTATCAACTAAGCATTCACATTACAAGCACAACATCACTAGGCCTACCACCTAACTCGCACTCAGCAGCCAAAAAATAAAAAATAAAACATTAACTAGGAAGGTAACAGGCACAATTTCTATGTGGGATAATCAAGAGCACCAGGCCTAATGCATTCTTTAAAATGGGATTAGGTATGGGAATGTTTATGGGGAAAGGAGGTGGTTGTGAACTGGACTGCAGTAACCATCAACACCATAAAGAAAAAGATGCAATAAGTCACAGTAGAGAATTCTGGTCATTTGTTTTATTAAACAGTATGCAATTTAAAAATCACTTTCAACAAACCGCAGGGTACAGTCAAATTGAGTACAACGCAACTTATGCATTTCCTTATTCTTGTGCATGCACAGATCAACCACTTGAGTTCACCAAGGGGAGTGAAACTGTATTGAAACGAAGACAAAAACCACAAAGCAAGTGCGAAATGTGCCACAAAAGGTCAAATGTGACTCAGAACCAAGACAATGGTCCCTTAAGCTGTACCTGAACGTTGGTGTCCTGCAATGTGTGAATTCACAAGTAAAACACCTGAATTTCCAATACTGGATTGTTTCTGTATAACTCACAAGCACACGTTATTTTCTTGAAAGGTTAGTGAAGAGGTCAGACATTCAAACGTATGATTTGTTTTCTACACATCAGATCAAACTAGAATATTGACGTAACCTTTTTCTATACTGCAGTAACAACTACCATATTATTTGACAGGTTGCGGTTAAGCTCAAAAATGTGGTAATTTTTTCCCAAGTTGCTCATGTTGAGGCAAATGAAACTGGGATAAAAAGACTGCGGCAAGTTCGATTTGACTGCAGTCTAGAAATAAATCAAAGGCTACCCAAACTGGAAGGGGGGAAAAAAAACAATTGAATTGTTTTAACGCAAATGACCAACTTTTAACTATGGTACATGGCTATAAACAAATGAAGTCAACAGGTGGTTGAACTTATACAGAATGACCTACAGGCTGTGCTAAACGGTGTTGAATGAGGCCATTCTAACAAGGGTAGCCGTGTATAGAATGGGAGAGCTTCTAGACTTAAAAACAATGTGCCCAACTCCTCACGGATGTGCACGGTGCAAATACCCCAGGGTCTAGACTGATTGTATTGTGACTGGAATACACCAACAAATAAGGTGACGTCTGAACATTAGAGACTATTAGGCAATCTGGTATCAATTAACCCTTAGACAAGGGGTGTCCAAACCCAATCTTGTAGGGCAGCAGTATGTGCAGGCTTTTCCCCTCTAGTCCAGAACCAACACACACGGGTCACATTCTGAAGGCACAATTAACAGTAAAATAAAATACTCTACCAAGATTCAACATGGAATCAGGTGTATTTGCACTGGGCTGGAACAAAAGCCTGCATACTGCCGGACCAAGATGGGACACCATGTACTATAGTCAATTCCTGTAGATGTGAAAGGAAGCTGTGGGTGTAAGAAGGGGGCTCCGTGAAGCATTACCTGTTCATATACTCCCACTCAATCCCTTCAGACCTACAAGTAGTAAGGCATGATTTTAAACTGGGCACATGAGTTGGTCTCCTCCCCAGACTTCTGTTCACCTGCTGTAGACAGCCCAGGGCCCAGATGACTAGTTCGGATCAGAGCTGCGTGTAGTGGGCATCAATTAATGAGGCTTGGTCAGTCATGCTTTTAACTCACACATACTTACCCACTTTATTCCCCTAAATAAGTGGATTACAAGCATCCATTTGTATGTCTAAAACTAATGGCATACTCATGAAATGATGGAGCTTATCTTATGTAGGGATGGGGTTTAAGGCTCATCTAAGATGTAGGCAATATGGTGTGATAAGGGCCAGGGGCAGGAATGGGAGCAGGTACCATCCACAAAAACCCAATGTCATTTTGTAATGTGGGTGACCTACCATTTTAAAAGACATATTGGAGTAATGTGGATTCTTTGCTGGGTCAAAACCAGGGTGAACATCCGCCTACATAAACAGGGACCTACAATAATAATACAGCTTCCGTAGTAAACATAGGTCGCTTGTTGGGGGTAAGGTAGCATAACTGTGCTGGAAAAAAAATGTTAAGTTGAACACATTCACTCATACGGTTTATGATCAAAAACAAAAATGACCTCAAAGAAATGACACAGGAGGCAATAAATAGACACGACAAGTGAATAAAAGGCTAAAGCACTCCAATACCATTAAAAAGTTTTAATGCTGTTGCAGATCAAACATGCAACAAATGCACTTAACCCCATTTAAAGACGTAGAAAATAGTTGTTTTTTCTACTGAGGAACATACAGTGTGCGTCCTGAAAAATAAATGGTTAAGATAGTAACCTAAACCTCTCGTACTTAAAAAAAATACCATTGAGATGAAGTGGACCTATTTGTTGTGTGAAAGTCACATTGTTGATCCTGTTAGGATATGCACTCCCATGCACACATGTAGTTGTGAGAAATTGATAAAAAATATTAACCTCCGCTTCAATGAATAGTTTCCAGAATCTGCCCGAGCTTGGGAACTGGGCCACAAGTCGTTCATACGTCTTCCTTGCTTTGTCTATTGGTTGGTTCTAAAAGGGTAGAATGCATTTATATGTACACTTGTTGACAAACAAGTTGAAACAGTCCTATATGACACATTTGCAATTTTTCTGTTAGATCCCCACCCACCACCCTCTTGAGCCCCACCCTCTCCCTCCCTTGACCCAATCGATTACCCCAGGTAAGAGGAATGCAACCCTGAGTCACTAAACCTGTGCTTCTCGAATCAGAATGCTCCATGCGTCAAGGTCATATGGGTTTTCTTCCAACTTCTTCTCTGCTTTCTTAACCTTCTCCGGGATATACTCAGCTGCCTGCAAGACATGAAAAGATGATTGGGGTTACAGACATGCATACACTGCAACAAGAGGTGGCTTTGGAAAACAAATCAATCAGGGTGCCAATATTAAAGACAATTTGAAGAGTACATTTTAGAATATCTCGTTTATAATTGACCCACTACACTTGTTTCCAGTTTGGACTACTTTATTTAGCCACATAAGAAACCGAGTAGGACAACGGCAGATACGAGGAAATGCTTGCTTGTTTACATGGTTAGCTAGTTGGCTACTAAGGTAGTTCGCTAATCATGTAAACATGTTACACTATTGCACAACTTTTAACACCGCACCGTTAACTCCATAAACTAGCTTTCAACTGTTTAAATGCAATACAACGTGCACCCATTGCTGCATACGCTTGGGCTAGTTAGCTAGCGTAACAAAAAAGCGCGGCCTAAATGTAATGTTACCTAGGTAGCTAACTTCAGCTTGCAACGAAATGAACTAGTGTTTATTCTCAGCAACAGGCCAAAAGCTAACTAGCACACGCTAACTAGTGTTAGCATGACGTTCAGACCATATCAGGTCGTGTTACCTGTACAAGCTAGCTAACGTTAGTTGGTCGACTGACATTAACTTCTGACCAAAATCATTGGCAGGTTACCTAGCTAGCACGTAATTAGCTTAGCCGCAGATCTCTCAAACAATGCAACGTAATTACGTAGTTAACTAAATATTTTCCCTAAAATATTGTCAATAGTGTGTGGTAGCTATGTAGAAAGCGCTTCAAATCCATAAATTCTATATTAAACGGTATCTATGGTGTAGGCCTAGCTAGCTAACGTAAGTGAACCACCATGCAACACGAGTGAAAATGTAACGTAGCTAACTAGCAACCGTTCGCTACAAACAACTGAAATGCTCTACCTGGTCGGCGGTTGCTTCCGTGGACATTACTGGTTACCTTTAGTTTACCTATATTACAAATTTCAACAGTATTTAAACATAGAAATATTGAATTAAAAACAGCTATATCGCATGACTGCACGACGACTCCAGTAGCTATGAACACAGTCTGCCCACTGCTGTGACTGGCCGTTTTCTCAAAATGGCGTGGCTGAATGCTCACTTCCTTATGTTCTGGAGGATGTAGCCCCTACAGACAAAAAAAAATCACATTTGAGGTTGCTTTGTACGGCATTTGAATGTTTTATGTATATATATGTATGGATGAGACCAATATTTAGAGCACAAAAAAGCTATTGAATTAACACATTTTAATCACTAATGTAATATCTTTCATATGATATCTGGGTCATTGAATTATTAACACATTTTAATCACGAATGTAATTACTCTCTTTGATCGTTATGACAAAAACAGTACATTATGAAGACAGGCTAAAACTGCTTCTCCAATAGAAAACCCCGATCACATTTGTCATGTCATGGCGACGTCGACTAGCAAAGACGTCAAATCAAAGGCATTCCTTCGATATAAAGTTGTTTTTGACGAAAATTAAAACGTGTCAGTTTGTAAATTTCATGAATGTTGAGTAATAACATATTCAACCACTTAAAACATTGGTTCGATTATTGATTGTACCTTTAGATTTGGAGAAAATTAACAACTAAGGAATCATTTTTCACTTTTCTCATTGACTTCTCAAACCCCAAACTCCATCCTGGTCTGTTTTGCAAGCGTTACCGGAAGTCTCGCGATGCGTCTTTTTTTATGTATTTATTATATATTTTTTATTAACAGCAAATCAATACAAAAAGTACATGAGGGAATACAAGTATATATATATATATTATATACAATGGACAATCGAGCTAGGGGGTACAATATCACATTACAATTACACAAGGACCTTAAGGGACATACGTACACTAATAAATCTAACCTCTTTTTTGTTAGTAGAGTATTTAATTGTCTTAAAATACAGTTCAATTTCTTTTTGTGGGGAAGAAAATGTTTTTTGTTTGTTTGTAAATGTACATTTGTGTTTATGAAATTTGGCCAAAAGAATAATGAAATGATTTACATAAAAATGTTTCAGCTTATTTCTACCATATGTAAAGAATCCAAGCAGTACATCTCTCCACAATAGTGTAAAATCTTCATAAATGTGTTCAATTATAAATCTACTGATGTCTTGCCACAGTTTTCTTACATTAATAAAATGACAAAAAAGATGTAACACTGTTTCTGGGTGGTCATTACAAAGGAGCAATTTGAGTTGATGTTTTCCTTAAACTTCTTCATATAGTGGTTGGCAGGTTAATATTTATGAATAATTTTAAAAGAAACTTCCTTAATTTTGTTAACAAGTAGGTACGTGTGTGGCAACATCCAAACTTTTTTCCAACATATATGATCAATAAATCCATTCCAATAAGGCATGACATAAGGTATACAACATCCTGCTGAAACAAGGTTCGTATCGATCTGTTGTTGAATGGACCATAAGAGAAACAAATCTTTCCTACTGATGAGTCAACAGGGTCAATAGAAGGTAGGCTCTGAGGGCCAGGTCTTGACACGTTTCTGAATAACAGAGCAACACCTGAGGGAATGGCATCTAAACAATTGCAGGTGTTACAGGGACCTTGTAAAGTGATAAGAATTCCTTATAACTGAGTAAAAGACCAAACTCCATCCTGGTCTGTTTGGTCTGTTTTGCAAGCGTTCTGGCATCTAAACAATTGCAGGTGTTACAGGGACCTTGTAAAGTGATAAGAATTCCTTATAACTGAGTAAAAGACCAAACTCCATCCTGGTCTGTTTGGTCTGTTTTGCAAGCGTTCTGGAATTCTCGCGATGCGCCTCTAGGTTTATAAACGCCGTGGCTATGACGTCTGGGTCCGAAAATGGTCTGCATAGCTAGTTGTTGTAATATATTTATAATATTGTAACGACCCTGGGTTTATAAGCGCGGAAATCGACTCTGCGGACTGCCGCATGAGCATGCTTTTGCGCGCCGGACCTCGGGCTCGAAGGTCGAGGATTCGAGACCTGCTCCCCGCTGTTTCATTACACTGGTGTCAGAAGTGATCGGACCTTGCATCCACGACAGTGCGTGTGCTTGGCTGGTGAGCGCGTTCCTGTAAGACGTAGAGTCGCAAGCTAGCGCGAGGACGCGCTCTCTGAAAGGAGGGAGTAGTGTTACGACCCTGGGTTTATAAGCGCGGAAATCGACTCTGCCGCATGAACATTCTTTTGCGGCACAGTCGATAGCGCGCCGGACCTAGGGCTCGAAGGTCAAGGGTTCGAGACCTGCTCCCTGCTGTTTCATTACAATATAAAAAGAAAACATGAGCTGACGCACACCCAGAATAATAGTTTGTGTGGAGGTGCTGACAAACGGCGAATAAACTATAAACTATCAAGACAAATAATGTCGCACACGCCATGTATAATCTCCCAGCAATTTAATGGGTATTTACCAACGTTTCGACATCACTGTGCCTGAAATACCCATTAAATTGCTGGGATATTATACATGGAATGTGTGACTTTCTTTATTTTGATAGTTTATAGTTTATTCGCCGTTAGTCAGCATCACACAAACTATTATTCTGGGTGTGCGTCAGCTCGTTTTTTTTTTATGTAATATATTTCTAAGACAGCAGAGGGGGACAGAATGCACATCAACACTATGACTAAATAAACAGACCATATCAACCGAGCACAGAGCTCATCATCCGTACACGTTCTGCTATAATAGTAATAAAAAAACATTATCTGCTGTAATTTGCACTCACTGCAGGCATTGCAATGCTCACTTTAGGAATGATTAACGAGAGCAGGTCCATAGGGTGACTACAGGGTGTGAGACGACTGACTCATACTTCACGTTTAACGGCCATGTCAACTGCAAGATAGTATATGTGAAGGAGATCCTTTTTTTAGGCCTATACACAACATAGACCTACACCAAACAGCTGGTCAGGCCATTATGGTACAGACTTCCCACTCAATCCAGGTCTCTGCAGATTTACCTTTTCTTTAAAATGAACATTTATTTGCCTTTGATATTTTATCTTGGCAAGGTTGGGGAGTGACTGTTTACATAATCAGTTACATTTAAACCTATTACAGAAAACTGTAACTAATCAGTTTTGTTACCAGCAAACATATTGTATTCAGATTACAGATACTTTTGAAAAACTAGATGATTACTTCTTGAATTAATTTCAAATTCAGAAAGGAATGTAGGCTATATAATACATTTATGTAGGCTATATAAGGAATTGAATTGGGTGCTATTTTTCGGCCCCTAGGTTTGTCAGTGTGGTGCTACAGTGAAAAAATATGTCAAAATTCCCTGCAAAGACTGGGGAGCTAAAGCCGCTGAACAGCTGGATACAAGGGCTTTATACAGGGCAGCGAGAGGGGAACCCTACAACCCTCCTCACACCTGTTGCCTTTACCAGCTGAGGCCACTAGCTGAGCCAAGCCAGGCCTAGAGTTTGGTTTGTCCCCAACGGTGGGGCTGGAGGCAGGGACAGGAGCTGTCACTGCCAGAGATGGGGGCTGGGATTGACAGTTGCCTCTTGTTGGATTAGGTTGCAGTTGAACCCCAGTTGGCCACCTCAGACAGTGAGGACTCTCTTTGTCAGGCTGGTGCCTCCAGGCTGTTTGTGGATGTGCTGTGTATTTGCTTGTCGCTCCCAGGAAGAAGAAAAAAGTATCTGCAAGATTCCACTTTGTCTTCAGAACATTTCTGTTAACTGCTTTGGGTCTTTGTGGAACTCTGCATTATGACTGTGTGGTTGACATGAATGTTCTGAATTTCTGAAGAAACTGTAGAATACACTTTTAGGGCTAGTGTAACAGTATAACTTTAGACCGTCCCCTCGCCCAAACCAGGGACCCTCTGCACACATCAACAACAGTCACCCACGAAGCATCGTTACTCATCGCTCCACAAAAGCCGCGGCCCTTGCAGAGCAAGGGGAACTACTACTTCAAGGTCTCAGAGCAAGTGACGTCACCAATTGAAACACTATTTAGTGCGCACCACCACTAACTAAGCTAGCGTTTCACATCCGTTACACTAGGATTGTGCTTTGTCTAAGTTTTGGCTCCGTGGTGAATGTACTTACTTAGTCTTGGGTACACCACTGAATCTTCTATTTTTATAGATCTCTTCTTGTCTATGACATGCTAATCATTAACGCAAACAGCAGAGACACAGTTATTAAGGATGAGCTGTAAGTCTAATCAGAAAGATGGGTTGTATATTCAGTCTTATTAAGTTCAATCTTCTTACCTCAAGACAGTGGATCGCCACACTATGATTCAGGGGCTTTCAGCTCCAATCCAAGAGGGACACAATGCTGGATCCTACTGTCCTCCTATCGTCATTTGATATGGAATGAAGTGCCAGGTGACATGGTAATCTTGCACATCATGAATTAGTTAGTTATGTTGATCTAGGCCTAAAAAGTGTTTAGTAGAGTGAACCAGCATACATTGTGGCCTTTGAGTGAGGACAAGACTTGAAGGCCCCCTATAGCCTGGTCATTGCTGTTTAGAAATGAATGAGACTAGGTGTTGTTGATGATACATTTCCCCTACAGGACAACCCCCTTTAGCTGGCAGTGCCCAGCACATGGATGATCGGTCAAGGCTATACTCCGAGATTTTATTTCAAGTGCCAGACCAGATGAGGCAAACAGATGGTTCTGTCATTTTCCAAATATATGTAAAAACAGGCTGGACAACTATGAAGCCATTTGACCAGCTGACAGGAGACTAATCTTTGCCACCAGGAGAAGGCAAACTTTTTAAAGTCTGTTAACCCATTCAACACTAAGTCCATAAAACACTTCCTTTGTCCAATATCAATCAGTGCAACTGTTATGTCAGCTGGAATGCATGATTAAAATAGACATTGGTTAAAGGGAATTGTTATTTCATGTTGCCTCACTTTAGTTTGGTGTAGGGAATCTGCAGAATCTTCAACAGTTTTTTTGTGAATGTCTTTTTATGCTTCATGCAGTTCCTGACAGCTGGACAGAGCAAGATGTCTGAGACAAACATGAACAGTTGCTATGGCAACCATATTGTCCATGTTCCTATACTGTAGTGTTATTGTAAGGCAGCATGTCAGATGTTTGCACATTTATGTCTTTGCCTTTCATTGGTGTATCTGCAGTGGTGTATGAGGAGATACGTTGAGTTGATGTCAATGACATCATGCAGAAAGAGTGGGCTTCGAGCTTTATGACATCATGCAGAAAGAGTGGGCTTCGAGCTTTATGACATCATGCAGAAAGAGTGGGCTTCGAGCTTTATGACATCATGCAGAAAGAGTGGGCTTCGAGCTTTATGACATCATGCAGAAAGAGTGGGCTTCGAGCTTTATGACATCATGCAGAAAGAGTGGGCTTCGAGCTTTATGACATCATGCAGAAAGAGTGGGCTTCGAGCTTTATTTTGTTTTGTTCCCTGAGACCATGTCCAAAACAAGCCCAATTGCAAGCCCACCTGTTTCTTTAGGAGAGAATACCATTTCAGAGTATTTCCAACCCCTGAAACCGTTCTTTCCCTGCAGTGCAACTATATTGATAGTTGTCAATATAACTCATTTGAGCAGTTTCCATTATGTACACTGAATTCCAAATCAGGAACCATCGACAACAGCATGTTCTATAGAAGGACCTTTTGAGAAAGAAGAAGGCAGTTTCCTTGGTAACTTGCATATCAATGATCCCTCCTCCAATGAATACCTTGGAGGAAAATACAGTTGGTGACCATCAACACATTTGTGGATTATTGTACAGTATGACCCGAAGAAGACAACACACATTATTTTACACAACAATTTCCTCTTTAGTTATTGCTTTACCGGTGAAGTTTTATTTAAAAAAATAAGTGTCAACATTTTGCTGGAATTTAGAAATATAAAAAGTATGAACATCTCTATAACATGTCACAGTTGTAAACCAAGAAAGAAATCAGCCAAACATTCACAACTGTACTGAACAAACATGAGAATGGATTTGGAGAACAAGTGACTAATAGTCCCATTGGAATAGAAAGAGATTATAAATATTATGAAACACCTTTAGACAAGCTTCGGAAATATTTTTCTTCTCTATGTATAATCTTTGAACGCATATCAGTATGGACAATTTAGAATTTAATGACGTTTCTGTATTACTTGTCTTGAAGCATATGACTTTAAACAGGCACCTACATTGCAATTTCGTCTGCCATTCATTTGAATGATAAAACAGTTTATGAGAATAAGAATCTAATGTTATTTTGGGAGGAAAATATTTTTGTCTTGACCACTGCATCTCTAAATCCTACGCATGAGTGGCCCTGTTGCCCATTATATACATGTTGACAGCTGCCACATAGTGAACGCGCTTTTCATTGGGCGCGCGCAGCTCGACTATCGATTCGTCTAGTCTAGCTCAATGCCATCAACTCATTTTCACACAGCCTGGGCTAGACAGAGCAGAGGGACGTGTTGGAGACAGACGGAACGGGAAGATCTTTCGGGAAATAGGGCTAACGTACGCCCTTTCAGAGATGGGCTTTCTCGCCCAAAGAGGCAAGAGAATAACTTGAACTGCATAGTTACATCCTGGGCTAAATTGGTGTCATTGAACCTTTATATGCTCAAGTTATTTGAAGTTTAAAATGTGGGAGATGGGGGTGTTGTCGAGAGCGAGGTCTCCCCTCCTGTTGTCCAGGACAAGATGGCAGCAGTGCAGGCTAACTCTGCATGGTATGGGTATATAGCTAAGTCCACAACATGTTCAGAGAAGCCCTGGATTCTACGTATTGGTACTCTATAAGAAGGTAAGCAGTCAGTTCTATTATCTTTGATGTTATTTGGAAGGATAAACATGTAGCAAAAATATTTGGCACATTTTTACCATTACAATTATTAGTTGTATCTACCGTTAGCTATATAAAAACATGAAGGCAAGCCAGCTAGGAAGCTATAGTAGGTTGTATTTCTGGCGTACGCTGTGAATTTGATTTGTCTGTTATAGTTAGTGCTTTTTTTTGTTAGTTGCGGTAGCTATTTAGAAGTTTGTCGACAGGAAGCCCATCCAACGGTACTAGTTAACTGTTGGCTAGCAAGTAAGTGTTGACATGTTCATCAATGTAAAATTAGCCTATAGCTCCAATACTTGTCAGAATATTGACAAGTTCACCATTTGGCAATACCTGTAACGTTTACATATCATTTGAATACCGTAGTAGCTAGCTAGTTAAATCACATCAGGTGTTATTGAAACAGGTCTGTCTCTCTGTGTGAGATTAGGCTAACAATGCATCGTCAAGGTGTTTTTCTAATACAGCCAGTTGGTTTCAGACAGTCAGCTATCTAGTTTCACCCACAGCAACCCCCTCATTAACGTCACCAGCCTTTTGCTGTTTCCAAGCACGGAATTATCTCATGCAGAAGTAGTCAACAGGGTATCGTCTGCCATTTAAGAACAGAGCAGATCAGGGACCAATTTATATTCACTGTCACTGGGAAAATCCGAGGTTGAAATAGATGTGTGTGGGATTAGCATACATGGTAAATTGCAGTTATTTCCTCACTCAGTTTGTTCCCCCTCCTCCAACCCTCTCCTGTACCCGGCTCTATGCCACCTTCAAAACAACCAACCCACTCCTGTACCCGGCTCTATGCCACCTTCAAAACAACCAACCCTCTTCCCCCAAAAACATCCTGATAGACGTTTCTTGATCCTGTGTTGACACACATTCTGAAAAATGACCACTTTAATGACCATTCTTGTTTCATGGCCTAGCATTCTTCTGCCTACTTTACATTGATCCTGCCAGTCTGACATCTTTATCTGTTCTTGCCTCAGTCTGACGTTTAAACTCACCACCACTCACCTTGTAAAAACACAAACATCTCGGTTGAAGGGGCTCTGCTCTGTGACTTCCTTGCCAGCACTTTATTTGTGCTAAGAGAGAAACTAATGAAGGCACTAAACCTAGGCCTGTTGGTAGTGTAAGAGGCATTGGGTGGAGGCTGAATGCTCTTGGCATGGTTTGAGCCAGCCAACCTTTTCTGGGGAGAGTGATAGCTTGAGAGTTTGGACAGGGTGCCCGAACAGTCTTCTTGTCTCTGAGTGAAGTGTTCTCACAATGTGCTATTTCATGCAACAACAAGAGCTAATGAATACCCAGATTAATCATTTAAGGTGATTAGCGTGTTTGGCAACATTAGTCGTTGCTATAAGCCCTGCTGACACATACTTACTCTACCCCCTACTGCGTGCCCCCCAATAAGTCCAAATCAGATGTTTCTTTATTGCATTCATCTGAAAGCAGGGCAGGAGTGGATGCACAACTATCGGGAGAGTGAGAAGGGGATGATGCCTTGCTCACCATCTCGTGGTCTCCTGATTTGAAGCAGCATACTTGATTAAGTTGTGGTACTCGTGATCTTGCGTTGAGTGTGCTTGTTCAACCCCGCTCCTCTATCCTCCCCTTGGGCATTAATGCATGAAGGCTGTTGTTTTTTTACCCTGAGCTCATTCTGGTATGAAGTCAAACAGTGGCTTAAGGAAGTAGACACATGGTGTGGACACAAGGCAGCCTGTGTCTTCAAATCAACATTTATTGGTCGCGTACGCAGATTTGCAGATGTTATCGCAGTCCAATGCTTGTTTCTAGCTCCAACAGGGCAGTAATACCTAGCAATAAAAAATAAACAATACACACACACTCCAGAAAAATGAAGAAATACTAGAATGAGAAATGTCAGAGCACGGGAATATAATATATAGGCCTATACATATTATGGATGGATAGATAGTTCTAGTGTTTTTAGACCCCTTGACTTTTTCCACATTTTGTTATTATAGCCTTATTCTAAAATGGATTAAATTGTTTTTTTTCACCTTCAACTCTACACACAATGCTCCATAATGACAAGGCAACACGTTTTTTTTTTAGACATAAATAAATGACTGAAATATCACATTTAAGTATTCAGACTCTTTAATCAGTACTTCGTTGAAGCGCCTTTGGCAGCGATTACAGTCTCAAGTCTTGTTGGGTATGACGCTACAAGCTTGGTCAGAGAGACCATCGGGTTCTTGTGACCTCCCTGACCAAAGCCCTTCTCCCTGGGTTGCCAGCTCTAAGAAGAGTCTTGGTGGTTCCAAACTTCTTCCATTTAAGAATGATGGAGGCCACTGTGTTCTTGTATGCAGCATTGAAGGTACCCATTTTTTTTGGTACCCTGCCCCAGATCTCCGAGACAGGATTGCGACTGTCTCTGAGCTCTACGAACAATTCCTTCAACCTCATGGTTTGGTTTTTGCTTTGAAATGCACTGTCATCTCTGGGTCCTTATATAGACAGGGATGTGCCTTCATGTCCAATCAATTGACTTTACCACAGGTGGACTCCAATCAAGTTGTAGAAACATCTCAAGGATGATCAATGGAAACAGGATGCACCTGAGCTCAAATTCAAGTCTCATAGCAAAGGGTCTGAATACCTATGTAAAGGTATTTCTGTTTTTTATTTTTAGTAAATTAGCACACAAAAAAACATTTTGCTTTGTCATTATGGGGTGTTGTGTGTAGATTGAGGGGGAAAATGAAATGTAATACATTTTAGAATAAGGCTGTAACGTAACAAAATGTGGAAAAGGGAAGGGGTCTGAATACTTTCCGAAGAGTGTGTGTGTGGACAGTATATGAATAAAAGGTGTGTATAGTAGTAGTTATATAGGATGATCCATTACTAGAATACAGTATATACATTTAAAGTAAGTAAACATTTATTAAAATGACCAGTATTCAATGACTCTATGTACATAGGGCAGCAGTCTCTAATGTGCAAGCTAGAGTAACAGGTGGTCGTCACTGTTCTAGCCAGCTAAGGTTTAGGGTCGGGTACTGGCTCGTGGTGACTGTTTAACAGTCTAATGGCCTGCAGATAGAATGGGGATTCTCATGAAACCGGTTTTAAACATGTCTGTAGGCAATTGAGTTACAAAACCACGATGCATCTGCAAAAATCAACTATCATTCTCAGGATTAAGATGCCTAGTTTTTGACAATGTGTCTTTTTAAATACATTTGTACTTTTTCGCCTGAATTTTGTACATTTTCACGCCAAATTATCATTACTGAAGATGCGTACGGATAACATTTTTGGTCAATTTTTTACAATTTTATTTTAGAAAAATCTAATTTATGTAAATAAACAATGTTTTGCTGTAAATCATAAATTGTATACTAATTCAAGTTGACATTAAACTATAACAATTATTACGTACAAACACAGTGGACATGTCTCATTACGTAACACTTTTTGAAGTTCCTGTTAAAAATTCCAATCAGTTTTTAAATAAATGTTTATTCACCCATGATGCATCATCTAGAGGAGTATTAGAAGTGAAGTTAATTCATTTGCTTATATTCCTCCAGAATAGTTTTTATTCTCAAACACCCCACTTGGCTTTCTCATTACCGAAATGGCTAAAAAGCTCAATTTGGTGAGGTCAAATAAATTTGTTATTTATTTTTTAAATATTTGTATTTTCAGTGTTTCAGGCCTTTTTTATTTTATTTTAAATTTTACCCCTTTTTCTCCCCAATTTTGTGGTATCCAATTGTTTAGTAGCTACTATCTTGTCTCATCGCTACAACTCCCGTACGGGCTCGGGAGAGACGAAGGTTGAAAGTCATGCGTCCTCCGATACACAACCCAACCAAGCCACACTGCTTCTTAACACAGCGCGAAGCCAGCCGCACCAATGTGTCGGAGGAAGTGCGAAGTGACCATTTCAGGTTGTCAGTGATGTGCACTCAGAGAAATTTAAAACTTTTGACCCTCTCCGTTTATGTGGATGGAGGCGTGTTCTCACTACTGTCTCCTGTAGTTCATGATCAGCTGCTTAGTTGTTGAGGTAGAGGTTTATTTTCCTGGCACCACTCTGCCAGAGTTCTCACATCCTCCCTGTAGGCTCTCATCGTTGTTGGTAATCAGGTCTACCACTGTTGTGTCGCCAGCAAACTTGATGATTGAGTTGGGGATGTGCGTGACCACGCTGTCATGAGTAAAGCAGGAGGCTGAGCGTGTTGAGGATCAGCCTGGCGGAGGTGTTGTTGCCTACCTTCACCACTTGGAGTCGGCCTGTCAGGAAATCCAGGACCCAGTTGCACACGGAGAGGTTCAGACCCAGGGCTCTGAGCTTAGTGATGAGCTTGGAGGGTACTATGGTGTTAAAGGCTGAGCTGTAGTCGATGAACAGAATCCTTACATAGGTATTTCTCTTGTCCAGGTGGGATAGGGCAGTGTGCAGAGCAACAGCGATTGTGTCGTTTGTTGAGGCAAAATGTGAATTGTAGTGGGTCTAAGGTGACTGGTGAGGTGGTATGTGAATTGTAATGGGTCTAAGGTGGCTGGTGAGGTGGAGGTGGTATGTGAATTGTAATGGGTCTAAGGTGGCTGGTGAGGTGGAGGTCATATGGTCCTTAATGCATACAGAAGCTCCACACCCATCAGTGTCAACATAAGCTGCTGTAGGTTGAGTGTTTGACTGTTCTCTCCCGTTGAGGCAGATTTATACTGGTCCAGTGTGTCACCGCCCTGTATTGACCTGCCCTGCACTCAATTTGTTGGTCTCCCTTGTCTCTAAGTGAGGCATGCTGTACTCAGTTTGTTGGTCTCCCTTGTCTCTAAGTGAGGCATGCTGTACGCAGTCTGTTGGTCTCCCTTGTCTCTAAGTGAGGCATGCTGTATACAGTCTGTTGGTCTCCCTTGTCTCTAAGTGAGGCACGCTGTACACAGTTTGTTGGTCTCCCTTGTCTCTAAGTGAGGCACGCTGTACACAGTTTGTTGGTCTCCCTTGTCTCTAAGTGAGGCATGCTGTATACAGTTTGTTGGTCTCCCTTGTCTCTAAGTGAGGCATGCTGTATACAGTTTGTTGCACATCAGCGTTTGTTTATCCATTAGCGTTTATCAGCCAGTAGTAGTACATTTTGGAAGGGACTTACTGCTGTGTTTGTGCCACGTGACCACTCAAAACACGCCACGTCATTCTGCTGTGACTGTTGAATGTGACTGTCCATGCGATTGGATAAAGGCCTCTATGTTCTGGAGCACGGGACCTCATGATGCTTTATCTGGGCCCTTAAGGCTGTCTGTTTTAGCAGTCCTCCACTCACAAGACAAGCCCATATGACCATAGTCTTTGAAGAGGCATAGGGCACATGTTGCCCAGACCCTTAGTGGTTCACTTCTAATTACTGAAGAGAGACAGAGTTTGAAAGTCTAGTAGTCCACTCAGACATTTATTTTAAATTCAAATGCAATACTTAAATTCTAATTTAAATTCAAAGAGGATAGATAACCCAACTGTGACTGATGGGCCTAAATAACCCAACTGTGACGGATGGGCCTAAATAACCCAACTGTGACGGATGGGCCTAAATAACCCAACTGTGACGGATGGGCCTAAATAACCCAACTGTGACGGATGGGCCTAAATAACCCAACTGTGACGGATGGGCCTAAATAACCCAACTGTGACGGATGGGCCTAAATAACCCAACTGTGACGGATGGGCCTAAATAACCCAACTGTGACGGATGGGCCTAAATAACCCAACTGTGACTGATGGGCCTAAATAACCCAACTGTGACTGATGGGCCTCAATAACCCAACAACTGTGACTGATGGGCCTCAATAACCCAACAACTGTGACTGATGGGCCTCAATAACCCAACAACTGTGACTGATGGGCCTCAATAACCCAACAACTGTGACTGATGGGCCTAAATAACCCAACAACTGTGACTGATGGGCCTAAATAACCCAACAACTGTGACTGATGGGCCTAAATAACCCAACAACTGTGACTGATGGGCCTAAATAACCCAACAACTGTGACTGATGGGCCAGGGATATATTCTGGGAAGGTATCTGGGTGTCGTTCTCTAGTCACTCAGGGTTGAGATGCTGGACAGTTGTTGATGGACTATCCCCTGAGAGCATTTTCAGCTGAAATGTTCCTCCAGTCTTTTATGAGAGGAATTCTCTGAGACTCCTGCACTGTTTCTTTGCTTTCAGGCCCAGTATCTTATCTCCTTGATCCTGACAAGATGCCTAAAGCCCGAAGGCCTTTACTAATGAAACATCTCTTTATATTGTTTTTTATTGCTTACCACATATAGAAAACGTAAATAAACACTTTATAAGATAGATCCAAATGTAGCCAACTTTTAGAGGAATTTGTTTGATCTTGGGGTTCATTTCTTTTCTAAGTGAAATTACAGCCTCGTTCCTGTTTTTTCTGTTTGCTGCTGAAGGTTTTGGCAATTTTTTTTGTATCTTCCAAGGCACATACATTGAGGAGCCAGGGGTGGGCCAGAGCCAGGGGTGGGCCAGAGCCAGGGGTGGGCCAGAGCCAGGGGTGGGCCAGAGCCAGGGGTGGGCCAGGCACCGCTTGACCTGTAGAGCTGGAGAACCAAATGGACTTTTACTGTGTGACAGAACTGTGTACTACACATTCTCTTCCCCAACCACCAGGTCCACTGACATTTTGGTTGTGCTTGCATAACTGGTGTGCGGGACAAGCTAGAGAGATGTGCTTTGTAAAGGCCTAGATCCCAAATGAATCAAACCTCAAAAAAGCCCATGTGGAGAACATCCCCTAGATTTTCTTAAAGTCGGGGTGTCTTTGCACCCTGTTATTGCCTCAATCCCAACTAAGCCTACTTACAGTCCTTAAACATGGCGATGTGTTTTCCACAATTAGTTTTAATTGTTTTCCACCAGAATGGGCTGTTATAGTTCTCGCGCCCTGCTCCTTTTCACATCTCGGGCAAAACAGTTTCTTTCTCTCCCCTCACTGGGTTATTTGGTCTGAGGACAGGTGTGTTCTTTATTTTTTTATTTTTTTCGACCCCTCAATTTAATGCCCGCCTGGTTCAAAGGTCAACCATGTGCAATTACTTTGAGCTGAAGGCGTAGGCTAGTTGAGAACACCTTTATTTAACCAGGTAGGCAAGTTGAGAACACCTTTATTTAACATACAGTCAATAATACAGTAGAAACAAGTCTATATACGAGGTGAGCAAATGAGGTGAAATAAGGGAGGTAAAGGCAAAAAAAAAGGCCATGATGGCAAAGTAAATACAATATAGCAAGTAAAACCCTGGAATGGTAGATTTGCAGTGGAAGAATGTGCAAAGTAGAAATAAAAATAATGGGGTGCAAAGGAGCTAAATAAATAAATAAATAAAATAAATACAGTAGGGAAAGAGGTAGTTGTTTGGGCTAAATTATAGGTGGGCTATGTACAGGTGCAGTAATCTGTGAGCTGCTCTGACAGTTGGTGCTTAAAGCTAGTGAGGGAGATAAGTGTTTCCAGTTTCAGAGATTTTTGTAGTTCGTTCCAGTCATTGGCAGCAGAGAACTGGAAGGAGAGGCGGCCAAAGAAAGAATTGGTTTTGGGGGTGACTAGAGAGATATACCTGCTGGAGCGTGTGCTACAGGTGGGAGATGCTATGGTGACCAGCGAGCTTGAGATAAGGGGGGACTTTACCTAGCAGGGTCTTGTAGATGACATGGAGCCAGTGGGTTTGGCGACAAGTATGAAGCGAGGGCCAGCCAACGAGAGAGTACAGGTCGCAATGGTGGGTAGTATATGGGTCTTTGGTGACAAAACGGATGGCACTGTGATAGACTGCATCCAATTTGTTGAGTAGGGTATTGGAGGCTATTTTGTAAATGACATCGCCAAAGTCGAGGATTGGTAGGATGGTCAGTTTTACAAGGATATGTTTGGCAGCATGAGTGAAGGATGCTTTGTTGCGAAAATAGGAAGCCAATTCTAGATTTAACTTTGGATTGGAGATGTTTGATGTTGGTCTGGAAGGAGAGTTTACAGTCTAACCAGACACCCAGGTATTTGTAGTTGTCCACGTATTCTAAGTCCGAACCGAGTCATCAGTCGCCTTCTGTCCCAGAAGCATTCACCCCTGTTAAAGGGGGGGAAGGGTGTTTAAGAACGGGAGTATACACTGTCCACTTACAGCTCCGCTAGCTTATCAGTTTGATGTTTCACACAAAAAGCCCATTTAGAGGGAAAATGGTCGCTGCTTGATAGCATTATTGTGTCTCAAAGGCCTGATTCTCAGTGCCCTGTCACCAAACGGCACCATAGGGCCTGATTGTGTAGAGCAGTCGGAGGAATAGGACAGGCCTTATCTGCCTGCTCAGAATAGGGGCTGGAGCGGTGGCTCACAGACCTACCGTTGTTATCAACACAGCCTGTGTGGTGCTTTCCGTTGAGCAGATTTTCTAGAGGAGGCTGGGCCCTCCGCAGTGGTTTGGGACAGCCCTGCATTTCCTGTGGTCGGACTTTACGCATGTTTTCTTCTCTTTTAAATGTCTGCCGGTTTCTTGAAGAAGGATTCTGGAAACTTTATTGTCTGAGTAAGCGGAAGCCAGGGGATTTGAGCAGTTAGCCCGACTGCAGCCAAGGATTGCTGTGTTTTTCCACCACATGGTCTCATTCAGACCGGGGAGACTGGAGGCTTGGCTGCTCATGTGAAACGGTCAGTACTTGGTCTAAACTGACGACGCAGGCGACATCATTTAACACAACTCTGTCAGCTGAGAGGGATTTTACCATCAGTCTATATCAGGCCCAGTGATTGACAGTTCGGCATTAAACTTTGGGATGTTTTTTGCTTGTATTCCTTTACTTTCTGTTAACCTCAACAGATCCACTGTTCTGCCACAGGGGTTGAGAGTTGTTTTGAGGAGCCCGGTTGTGTTTCCTATGTTCTGTGTTTTTTTTTCAAGCAGAGCAGCTATTTGGCTTCTCGCTCCCTCTGTTCCTCTCCCAGTCACTGGTGTTGGTCAGACAGACACTGGGATGGCCGCTGGGTTAATATTTGCAGTGTGGGCTGCTAATCAGGCCAGTAAACTGGACACCACCCTTCCTGGAGCGCTATCCATCTTGCACCAGAGCTACTCCCTCAGGCTCCAGAGCAGTCTCACCCTCCTCCTAGCATCTGTTTGTTTTCTCTTTCCTCCTTCGTTCAGGCAGTAATTGTCTGCCACTGTCAGCGACAGGGCGCAGGGAGTCAAATGTTCTTTTGAGAAATGGAGAGGTTTTTTCTTCTCGTTTTCTTCCAGAAAGCATCACCGACCTGTCTGCTCCTGCCTCGGGGGGCTAAATGAGGAGAGCAGCATCATTTCCTGTAAGCTAGCGCTCTCCTGCCTGAGATCGATGTGATGGCCTATGTAATACTCAGTGGGCCTGTGCAGTCACCTAACCCCTGCAGGTTGTGACTAGCCTCTCCCTTCTTGGCAGAGCAGAGATCATGTATAGTATGGCGGTAGTTTGTCTATGGCTGGAGTTGAATGAGGAAGGAGGGGTAAAGGTTGGTTAACGTTTTAGATAAGGTTATCTGTATCAGGGTTTGACTGTGTCAGTTGCTGAGGTCTAACGTCATCGGCTGGCTATACAGAACATTAGGAGAGTGGAGCGGCCAGTATTGATGTGTTGCTGATTACTGGGCGATTTGGTTGTTTTCCATACTGTAGGAACAGCAGGACATGGTGCACACAATGATGAGTGTTCTCTGTGGTGACACGGCACAACTGCTGAGAGCTCGATGTTCTTCTCTTAGGACCAAGCTGGTTTCTGCCATTCATGACAAGCAACAACCAGAGTTGGGGTGGATTCCATGTGTGTTAATTTCAATTCAGGAATTTAATGGAGCGTTCCTTTGGGACATTACCGTAATGTAAAGGCCAAACTGGGAATATTTCAATTGGATTTGAAATGGCCTATTCAAAATGGAATTGTCTCTACTTTTGTTTGATGACCTGTCTTAATTCTCTGACTGAAAGCCTTGTTGTGGTGCCAACTGATGTGACACCGTCATTCAAAACTAAACACATCCCTTTCTGTTACTTGTTAGATTACGGAATCATTGATTCCACTGTTAGGAACTGGGTTAGTCTCAACTTGTAGGCCTCCGGGACCAAAAGCCATTTCCTGTCCTCACCCTACCACTCCAGTTTGAGCTTGTTCTGAACACTATGTGTATGGAGAAGGGCTACTTGGTCTTATTCTGACCAACCTTACCCTAATCTGTGCCTCATCACATTAGTGCACAATGTGTCAAACTCATTCCACAGTGGGCCTAATATTTTGGGGTTTTCCCTCCTTTGTACTTGATTTTGATGGATTAATGCCACTATTTAGTTAGTCTGTCTAGGTCTTAATTGAAAGGGAACACTAGGCCCTCTGTGGAATGAGTTTGACACCCCTGCATTAGTGCCTGGAAGATAGCAGCACACTATTATTAACAATATTTTGTTAAGCTCTTATTTTGTAAATTCCCTCTCCGATTGGCCTGCTAGCAAGGCCAACCTCTGAATAAAGCTAAAGCCTAAAAGGTGTGTGTAGAAAAGCTGAAACGACAAGCAGTCCAGAAGCTACCCAGTGTTGCCTGCCTAGTCAGTCTAGCGAGTCAGGAATTGGCAGGCTCCCCTTTCTGCGAGCACGTGATTGTAGCCTGTTGAATAGTGCACACTTCTGAAGTTCCCTTTTGCTTTGCACTGCTGCTGCTGAGCACAACCCGGGCAGACTGTATACTGTAGTTCTCCGCCGTCCTCCTAATAACTCCCATGGAGGGAATCATCAGGGTGTGTCTCACTGAACTTCAGAGAGAGGACAACATCTCCTAACATGGAGGAGAATGAGAGTGAAGACAGGTAGGCAATGACTAGGAACGTTAGTTCCGATTCTTGGCTATTGAGCCTCATGTTCCTGCTATCGTTGAAAAGTTGGGGACTTGAGAGCGAGGTGTTTGTTCTCTCATTTGGCACCTGTAATTATAGCTCCTTCCACTAAATCTGGAAGGTGTAATTTGGGAACAATTATTTTCTTCTCATTTTGGAGAGGTGCTGTCTACTCGACAGTGTGCCCCTGTCTGTGACTCACCACCCACAGTCTTGTTATTTGTGAGACAGGGTTGTCTTTTGGAAGCTCTAGCAGTCTAGCGATGGGGCTTTGGGACGAGCATGCTCTGCATCTAAATCCGTCAAGGTGAATGCACCATTGATTTATAGTCAAAGAGCCAACAGGGAAGAGACACTTTGATGTCACTGGACGGGCTCCAGATGAAAGGAAGTAGGTCGTGGGCTCACCAGGCAGGGCACACGGACAGCTATTCTGATAAGGTCACTGTGCCAGGGCGCCCTGCCACCCGCCACAGCTGCCACCTCTCTTTAGACCCCCCCCCCCAAAAAAATCCCACAGAATATGAATAAAAACGTATCACGTTATCCTAGTCCCTCACTAGCCCAAGCCTGAAGACCTCATCCAATTTCCAAATATTTTCCATGGCATTTGCTGGGATGGGGTCGCTTCTTGTTTTTCTTTTTTCTCTCAAAATGAGAGGGGGGTGTGAGGGAGGAGCATTCCTCTCTGAGCTGTGTAATGTGAGAGGAGCTGGCTGGCATGTAGACCTCATGCTAGGGCTCTGCCCCCCCCACTTCTCTCTGAGACTCTCTCTCTCTCTCTCTCTCTCAACCACTCTCTTCGAACACATCGGTTGCCTAGAGACCCGCTGTGGGATGCATGGTAACGGCAGGGAAAGGTCATCCAAACCTTTTTGAGAAGTTAGTCATCCCCTACGGTGGAGGTGGTATGGGGGCTCCAGTGGATGAGGCAGGAATGGTGAGGGTGTTCTAGAACACTCCACCGGAGCATATCTTCTTCCCTCTGCTAGGCGCTTGATTGGTCAGCTTGGTGTCTTTGGCTGTGGTGGGAGTGGGGTTTCTTTCTGTGGAGGTGTTTGGTGTGGGGTTGTAACGGGCTAAAGGTCAGCTGTGATGTCATCCCTAGAGTGATGCAAGTGTCATTATGAGAGCAGTGTGGAAGCCTCTGGTTGTTCTTGCTGAACTCGGCAAGATTGTTGCTTGGTTATATTTGCTAATTCGCTTATCTCCATTCATGATGTTTTAATGGAGGGGCTGTGTTGCTGAATTTTGTGTTGCTATTATGCAATTGCACATGCAAACATTCAGAGTGAGCAGGCTTTGGAAAAAATGTCCCCCTCCCAGTACTTTTCCACCGTTTTCTTGAGAAATGGCACCGTGGTGTAAAGCACAAATGCAGCAGTGAAGCCGTTCAAGCTTCCGTCTTGTTTATGAAGAAGATATTTAGCCTGTATAGTGAAGTTTTTTTACCACAGGGGTGTGTGTGTGTGTGTGTGTGTGTGTGTGTGTGTGTGTGTGTGTGTGTGTGTGCAGCTTGTTCAGAACAACTGGAAAGGTCACCTTTTCTTTTCACTATGCAAATCAATCAGCCAATCGGCAGCCTCCAGTCATTTGTTGACATGGTCTTTTTATATCACTATGCAGACTGGACTTTCTCATCCAGCAGGAATACATGAAAATACACCTACATTTATTTAGGCCCAGTGTCATTTTATTTGGATGACATCCCCTCATAGCCACTTACCTCGTTGACCTAACTGAAATCACATGTCATGTCCGTGGTGAAATGGATTACCATAGGACACTTTGACCTTTCACACTGCTCTTTGCAGTAACGCTATAGTTAGAACCTTTACAGTTGCTGTTTAATATTTTAGATGATGTTGTGTGGGTGTGAGCATCAAAACGACGTTCCCTAAGTAGGTGGATCAAGCTTTGATAATATGCTAACGTTGTCTTTCTTCTCGTTTGAATGTCTCTGTCCAGGTATGGCCTCACAAGTCTGGATCTACCCACCACACATTTATCAAACCCAGACTAGTGCCCTTTGCAGCGTGAAGAAAGTCAAAGTGGAGCCCAGCAGCTGTGTGTACCATGAGAGAGCCCAACCGCGGACTTCTCTGAACGGCAGAACCCTTGGCATAGCGCACCCGATCAGACTCGCTCCCTCCTTTGCGACCCGAGACTTGGCAGTGGGCGACAGAACGCGTGGCGGCGGGCAGGAGTTCCCTGTACAGACGGTGGCCGTGCGTGGGGTACGGAGAAAGCAGAACGGAACAGGAGGAACAGGCCCGGAGGAGGCCCAGCAGCCCCAGGACACAGGGCCCGTCTCCTGGCAGGGCAAGGGGCAGGAGCAGACGGACAGAGACAGGGGAGGCAGCAGTAGTGGAGCGACAGGAGGAGGGGGAAGGGGGGAGGAAGGTAGAGGAGGAGGTAGGAAGGAAGAGACAGAAGGTGACTGGGAAGAGGGTGATTGTGGAGGTTTGAACTTGGCCGACAGCGCTCAGCGATGTGGGCTGAAACGTAAGAGCGAGGAGCTTGATAACCGCGGGAGCACCATGCAGATAGTGGAGGACCTGTCCATGTTGCCAGCCATGATGCAAACGACCAATGGGGGGAATCCAGCTGGGTTGCCCACGGCTGTAGGGGGCGGAGGAGGACCCCCAACCAAACAGGGAGCGGTGGGCGGAGCAGGAGGGGGTGATGGGGACTACCAGCTGGTGCAGCACGAGGTCCTGTGCTCCATGAAGAACACGTACGAGGTGCTGGACTTCCTGGGCCGCGGCACCTTCGGACAGGTGGTAAAGTGCTGGAAGAGGGGTACTGGGGAGGTGGTGGCGGTGAAGATCCTGAAGAACCACCCGTCATACGCGCGCCAGGGCCAGATAGAGGTGGGCATTCTAGCCCGGCTGAGCGGGGAGAACGCGGATGAGCACAACCTGGTGCGGGCCTTCGAGTGCTTCCAGCACCGCAGCCACACATGCCTGGTGTTTGAGATGCTGGAGCAGAACCTCTATGACTTCCTCAAGCAGAACAAGTTCAGCCCGCTGCCACTGAAGGTGATCCGACCCGTGCTGCAGCAGGTGGCCACGGCCCTGAGGAAGTTGAAGACCATGGGCCTGATCCACGCTGACCTAAAGCCGGAGAACATTATGCTGGTGGACCCTGTCAGGCAGCCCTACAGGGTGAAGGTGATAGACTTTGGCTCAGCCAGCCACGTGTCCAAGGCTGTGTGCTCCACATACCTCCAGTCCCGGTACTACAGGTCAGTGTCCACAGAGGTTGGGGATGGAGGGTTACACATTCAATGCTGAGTTGTTTCTGTACAATACAGGCTGTCTATAATAAGTCAGTGAGTCAGCGCAGGAGAGGCCAGGATGATCAAATTCTGACAGTAAATCCTTAAAGTTTAAGAGTAATGACATATCCTCCCAGATATGCTGGAGCTTCTGGTAGGGAGCTGAGATCATCTTGAAATCTAATTGTCTGGTGTCCACATATAGGCAACCATGAGGTAGGGCTGCACAATGGTTTTACATCAATCACAATACGGACATGTTCAATATCCATATCACATGCAATATTTTGAAATGCCACTCAGCCGTGTGTAACATCCGTTTTTCTAGTTTAATCCTGTTTTTCTCCTGCGGCTGCTTTCCACACACAGCAAGGCTTGCCCTCAAGGATCGTAGTTCCTCCTCTTACATCCACTAAGTTTGCGCTCTGTTCTGTTAGGTCAAATGCAGTCAAACCGATTGTTCCAAACAAGAACGATGCTGCGGTCCACTTTACTTTTTAAAATAAATGATTTTTAAATTATTCTAACAGTTTACCCAAGTGTTTGGATTTTTATCACAAGCCAAATCACAATCGCAATAAAAAAATAATCACAATTCTATTTTTTTGCCCATATCGTGCAGCCCTACCATGACAAAAAACGCCCTTCTGAGATCAGACAAGGATATGTTTCCTCTCTTGCCTAACATCCTGCGTGTTCAGGAGCCGCATACCACGACCTGTGAAAAAATGTGACCCCACAGCATTACTGGCAGGGGGTAGCCTGCACACGTCCCCTCAGCCTGGGAAAGGAAACAGTGTTCTGAAAACAGACTGCAACACAATGAGGCGGGGAAAAAATCAATAACTGTCTGTATGAGTTCGTGAACATCTCACACATTGTTATCAGTCCTGGTGAGGCTGGGTTAGGACTGAACCGTTACCAGTCTGTAGGATATGTCAAGATGTCCTGGCGAGGCTGGGTTAGGATTGAACCGTAACCAGTCTGTAGGATATGTCAAGATGTCATGGTGAGGCTGGGTTAGGATTGAGCCGTAACCAGTCTGTAGGATATGTCAAGATGTCCTGGTGAGGCTGGGTTAGGATTGAGCCGTCACCAGTCTGTAGGATATGTCAAGATGTCATGGTGAGGCTGGGTTAGGATTGAGCCGTTACCAGTCTGTAGGATATGTCAAGATGTCATGGTGAGGCTGGGTTAGGATTGAGCCGTCACCAGTCTGTAGGATATGTCAAGATGTCCTGGTGAGGCTGGGTTAGGATTGAACCGTCACCAGTCTGTAGGGTATGTTAAGATGTCCTGGTGAGGCTGGGTTAGGATTGAGCCGTCACCAGTCTGTAGGATATGTAAAGATGTCATGGTGAGGCTGGGTTAGGATTGAACCGTCACCAGTCTGTAGGATATGTCAAGATGTCATGGTGAGGCTGGGTTAGGATTGAACCCTCACCAGTCTGTAGGATATGTCAAGATGTCATGGTGAGCAAGGAACTGGCTGTAGGCAAATATTTGACGTGTCAGGCTTAATGCACAGGCCAAGGCTTAATGCACAGGCCAAGGCTTAATGCACAGGCCAAGGCTTAATGCACAGGCCAAGGCTTAATGCACAGGCCAAGGCTTAATGCACAGGCCAAGGCTTAATGCACAGGCCAAGGCTTAATGCACAGGCCAAGGCTTAATGCACAGGCCAAGGCTTAATGCACAGGCCAAGGCTTAATGCACAGGCCAAGGCTTAATGCACAGGCCAAGGCTTAATGCACAGGCCAAGGCTTAATGCACAGGCCAAGGCTTAATGCACAGGCCAAGGCTTAATGCACAGGCCAAGGCTTAATGCACAGGCCAAGGCTTAATGCACAGGCCAAGGCTTAATGCACAGGCCAAGGCTTAATGCACAGGCCAAGGCTTAATGCACAGGCCAAGGCTTAATGCACAGGCCAAGGCTTAATGCACAGGCCAAGGCTTAATGCACAGGCCAAGGCTTAACGCACAGGCCAAGGCTTAACGCACAGGCCAAGGCTTAATGCACAGGCCAAGGCTTAATGCACAGGCCAAGGCTTAATGCACAGGCCAAGGCTTAATGCACAGGCCAAGGCTTAATGCACAGGCCAAGGCTTAATGCACAGGCCAAGGCTTAATGCACAGGCCAAGGCTTAATGCACAGGCCAAGGCTTAATGCACAGGCCAAGGCTTAATGCACAGGCCAAGGCTTAATGCACAGGCCAAGGCTTAATGCACAGGCCAAGGCTTAATGCACAGGCCAAGGCTTAATGCACAGGCCAAGGCTTAATGCACAGGCCAAGGCTTAATGCACAGGCCAAGGCTTAATGCACAGGCCAAGGCTTAATGCACAGGCCAAGGCTTACACCCGTTTGATGAAATATCTGTGAAGAGCAGAAAGACCCACTGCATCTGTACAGTATAAGTGTTTCCCTTGGAAGGAAATGTGAATGTTGTGTAAAGAGCGTGAGGCCATGTTGCATACAGACCATGCTAACCATTTGAGGATGAACAACGTCTCTCTCAGCCCAACGCCTCCTGAACGTAACTCTGTTACGAACCCTGATGCGTAGCATGGCAGCCTATCTGGTTTGTTTATGCTGACAATAATGTTTCTTCTGCTCTTGGACAGGCCAACGGAAAACTCACCAGAAGAATGACTCTTGGCAGCACCCTATGGGCGCCGGCAGTTTTAGCTTTGAGAAACAGGGCCCTGAAATGATATGAACTGTTACGTAATGGGTTGTGTCAGTCAGTGGTCTGTGGGTTCTACCTCGTAGCTGCTGTGCTGGCAGGCTGTTTGTGTGAGGAGGAGGATGTTTAGTGAAGCCCCATTCAGTACTCAGTTCCTGAGAGGTCTCGTCGGAGGAAGAACACGCAGGATGACTTGTTTTTGTGACCGGAAAATACATTTGTTCTCCTTAAATAGAAAGCACTGTACTGTCTCTCAGAACATCTCATAGGGGCAGCTAGGCCTATTTAGTGATTCACATACATTATATATAGGGGGGATGGTTTGACTGTTAAACAGCACAGAGCTCTGTCTTGTAAAATGTCGTTCTAATGTAATGACTGTAATGGTTCTATCATAGCTGGCTGCACCATATAATGTCTTGCATTAGCCACCGTGAGCTTCCGGCTGCTCTGGTACCAGATCCTGTTCTGTGGTGGTGATGAAGGCTTTAATGCTGAATCCAGTCGGTTTAGGAAGCACCTTTTTACTGAACCTGAAAAGGCCTGAGTATCACAGACTGGGTTTCTCCTTCAATTCATCCACTGTGGTCTGTGAGGTAGAAGAAGTAGCAGCCTATTCTTTTCTCCTTGTTGTGGTAGCACAGGTCTGCCTGGTGGAGGACCTGGCAGCTCTCCTGTTTTCCACTGCCTCAGAAGAGCATCATCAGGCAGCCTTACTACACGAGGATGGATGTTTCTAATTACCCAGTTCTAATTAAAGTCTCTGCTCTGGTTCTGGGGGGAGGAGGGGGAGAGAATGGGCCCGTGGGCACTGCAGCCATGTCCTCAGTAAGTGGGCCTAACACAGGCTAGGCTTCTCTGTTGTCTGGTTTGCTAGTGGTTTGCTATTTGACATGTTTATTGAACAGACCAACACCCAAGAAGGAGGCTGTCATTTTTGCAAGCCGTTGTAAAAGTGACGTTTCAATTGAGTGTGTCTGTGCCACAACAGAGACATGAAGTCCTGTGCGTATTTTAATTTTCACTTTAAAATCCCCTCATCCCGTGTATCTTTCCCAGCCCTGGGTCTTCTGCTGGCTCTCACAGAGACGAGGTCAGCCACTAGGGACTGACTCACACGGCTCAAATTCATGTGCGTCATCTCATTCCAATTCCAACTTTTTGCTGCATGTCTTCTCAAGGCATGTTGGAGAGGCTTGAAGTCAACACCACACACACCAACACTCACACACCCTATAGATATAGCATGTTGTAGACCTATCGTCAGTTCAGAGTAGTTTGTCTGTCTGGTACAGTGTCCAGCATCGTTGTCTGGTAATTCAATAGAGCCACAACAAGCCCATCCACAGCACAGTAACTCAAGTCCACTGACACACCTGGTATCCAGAGGAACCGGGGCAGCCAGACAGCAGTGTCTGTTTGTGTCCCAGAGATCAACAGTCTGTCAGCTTTTCCCTTGGTGAAAATGTCAGGAATGTCCAGGGGAATCTTGGAGAGCTCTAGGGTGTATTCATTACACGGATTCTGTTGCATTTAGTTTACTCCAAACAACAAAAAAAACGTTTTGCAACGAAAACTAGAGTTTCTATTGGACAAATTCTGGTATGTCCCTCCCCGTTTTATTCCGTTTGCTGTGCTTGCTTCTGTTTTGTTCTTAAACAATAAACATTTTCTTTTGCACGACATAATGAATACACCCCTGCTGTGTATCCTGCTCTAAACACACAGAGCTTCCAGGTTTTTAGGGAACATACATGCGTGCTTCCAGAGTTTGATACATTTTCCTAAAGCCCCATGGGAGTTGGAGTATACTGTACTTGTTGTCTGTATTGCAGACTTGGCACCTGGTAGATAATATGTTGTCGTTACGTAGGTGTGGGCGCCTAATCCCCACATGCCCCTGCTGCTCCCTCTCTGATTAAATCTGATGACACAGTCTGTCTGAGCCCATACCAGCATCTTACTGCCCTGGACTAGACTCCAGTTGTCTGTGCGGCATTACTTTGCATTTGGCTGTTAAGGTGATGCAATTGGTTCCCCAGTAAGCTCCTCCCCTGCCCTCAAAAGCAGAGCCCATCATCCTACTCCAGGCAGTTGTCTTTGAGACCCTCCCTGTTGATATCTGATTGGTGTTGACTCCGGTCAGTCATTTCATTTTGAACATCAACTGCCACTTTTGACTTCTGAAAACGTTGTGCAAGTGATGATGCCCCAGGTCAACCTTTTGAATGGGCTTGGTGACGATATCATCACATTCATCACAACGCAGTCATTTAACATACAGTATATATAGAAAATGATATTTAGTGTTTGTGGAATTTACTTCTGCCAGATGCCTTTTATGAAGTTATGTTAAAGACCATTCCGCTTCGTTTTTTGCCCATTTGAAAACCATTTAAAAAAAGACTACAAAAATGTAACTACAATACTACTTCCTGGAAAGCGGTGCGTCTGTATAAACCAGACTGTGGGGTGGAGTGTGCAGAGTCAGTAATGAGACTCCAGTAAGTGTAGCCTCCCTCTCAAGTCTCCTGGGCCTGTGATGTGCTGACTGACTTTTCATGTTATATAACAACTCTCTCATCTTCCATCTTCAATTTCTGCATTTGTCACAGGGGTGGTGTTGCCAGACGTTCTGTGGTATGATTCTCATTTTTATAGGCCCTGTACACATGACTAAAAGTGATGACGTCATTGATCTCTTACTGAGGAAAGTTTGTCTCCTCACAATTCACTGGGCCTGATCATCTGAGGAATGACTGTTGGGCTAGCTGAATGCATAATTCATGTGAGGTGCCAGGCCAGCAGACCACGTATGCGAGGACATATTGGGTGGTAAATTGTGCTGAAAGCCGTGGATCTCATCTTTGAGAGTCTCCCCTGCCCTCGTTTGATTAATGGTAGTCACTGGCTGAGTGAGCGGTTTAATTCCTCTAAGTGAGATGGAAGGAGTCGGGGATTAGTTTGTACTCCTAATGTTATGTCTTAGTGTCCGGTGAGTACCTCTCTTTGGACTGGTTTAGACTCTAAAGCGAGCCTTTTAAATAGTAGTGTTATTACTTGGGAATTTGAGGTTTCTCTCTTTGTCTAATGAACTGATGGGCGATTTAGTTTGATGTATGAACAGAGGATGGAATTTTGATGGTATCTCATTCAATTACGCGTTGCAAGTTCAAACCGAAAGTGAGGTGAATCGATCGGAGAAAGGCTGAACAGGCCTCTTTAAAATGTTCAGCTAAGTTGTATCCATAGGGAACAGATGGATGCTGTTCGTCAGCTAAAGGCAGTTCCTGGAACTGCTCTCGTGGAAGTGAACACCATCGGCTCGTCTGTCAGTGCCAGTATCACGTAGCCTAATCATGTTCTGTGGTATCATCTCAGAGACGGCGAGACCTTCTGTTTGGTTCTCAGACGTTTCAAAAGAAAAGACTGCCACATTTATTTCAAATGAGCCTATTTGCTTGTTGCAGCCTATTCTGTGAGGTGATTCTGTTTCGTAGTTTTTGAGTCAGTCACAACAACAACAAAAAGAAACACTTCCTAAGAGAGGACAGTATTAGGACAGTATTAGGACAGTATTAGGACAGTATTAGGACAGTATTAGGACAGTATTAGGACAGTATTAGGACAGTATTAGGACAGTATTAGGACAGTATTAGGACAGTATTAGGACAGTATTAGGACAGTATTAGGACAGTATTAGGCTGTTATGTCATTTAGATGTGGCCTCGTCTCTTAGTAATGTTTGGGTTGGTGGAAAAGGGAAGGTACTGTAGAATGACTGTCACACGGCAGCTACATGTCTTAGTACAGGGGGATTTACATTTAATTAGAATAATTCATGCTGCCTGAACATATTAAAATGGGAGACTTGGTTCTGGGTTGTCCATTTCCCTCTCTGTATGCAGTGTCTGTAGATTCCTGCTCACTAAGGTGAGATTAGTTGCATTGACCTGACTGGCGTTCTTCAGAACACTAGAAAACCGCATGCTTGTCATAGATGACTTGATTATTCAAATGGCATCTCTGTGCAGCCTAGGCCTGTTACTGCTGCTTCTCTGTAGGTGTGGTATCTCTGTGCAGCCTAGGCCTGTTACTGCTGCTTCTCTGTAGGTGTGGTATCTCTGTGCAGCCTAGGCCTGTTACTGCTGCTTCTCTGTAGGTGTGGTATCTCTGTGCAGCCTAGGCCTGTTACTGCTGCTTCTCTGTAGGTGTGGCATCTCTGTGTAGCCTAGGCCTGTTACTGCTGCTTCTCTGTAGGTGTGGTATCTCTGTGCAGCCTAGGCCTGTTACTGCTGCTTCTCTGTAGGTGTGGTATCTCTGTGCAGCCTAGGCCTGTTACTGCTGCTTCTCTGTAGGTGTGGTATCTCTGTGCAGCCTAGGCCTGTTACTGCTGCTTCTCTGTAGGTGTGGTATCTCTGTGCAGCCTAGGCCTGTTACTGCTGCTTCTCTGTAGGTGTGGTATCTCTGTGTAGCCTAGGCCTGTTACTGCTACTTCTCTGTAGGTGTGGTATCTCTGTGTAGCCTAGGCCTGTTACTGCTGCTTCTCTGTAGGTGTGGTATCTCTGTGTAGCCTAGGCCTGTTACTGCTGCTTCTCTGTAGGTGTGGTATCTCTGTGCAGCCTAGGCCTGTTACTGCTACTTCTCTGTAGGTGTGGTATCTCTGTGCAGCCTAGGCCTGTTACTGCTGCTTCTCTGTAGGTGTGGTATCTCTGTGCAGCCTAGGCCTGTTACTGCTGCTTCTCTGTAGGTGTGGTATCTCTGTGCAGCCTAGGCCTGTTACTGCTACTTCTCTGTAGGTGTGGTATCTCTGTGCAGCCTAGGCCTGTTACTGCTACTTCTCTGTAGGTGTGGTATCTCTGTGCAGCCTAGGCCTGTTACTGCTGCTTCTCTGTAGGTGTGGTATCTCTGTGCAGCCTAGGCCTGTTACTGCTGCTTCTCTGTAGGTGTGGTATCTCTGTGCAGCCTAGGCCTGTTACTGCTACTTCTCTGTAGGTGTGGTATCTCTGTGCAGCCTAGGCCTGTTACTGCTACTTCTCTGTAGGTGTGGTATCTCTGTGCAGCCTAGGCCTGTTACTGCTGCTTCTCTGTAGGTGTGGTATCGTACTTTGGCTGCAGTCCCACAGCTCTTTGTTTGACACAGGTTTAAGGACGGTGTTATGAGAGAAATGAACTGTCTAATTCATCATACAGCACCGCAGAACTTTACAATTTCACAAATGATAAAGAGCCGTACACAAATAAAGAAAAATGTGTTTAATTCACAGTCATACGTGAATGTGAGGTTTTGTGGGTAATGTAGTCCTATGCTTTAGTAGCCATGCATACAGAGTTCATAGCAGTTCCAGTATGAATGGGGAAGCTGCAGCAACGTGTATGTAATAAAAAGGAGTGATGATCTCTCATGGTCTGTCATTTGTCTTCCCTCTAGTTGTCCAACAGTAGCAGGCTAAACATTAGGAGTTTAGTTACAGAATAGGTCTAAGTTTGTTGACAGGTGTGTGTATTTCTGTGTTCAGGGGAGACATCTCTTGAATGAATCATTTAAACAAGAATGCTCAAGCTATATCCAGATGTGTGTACTGAAGAGAAATGAGTTTGCAGTACATTACCACTTTGATGACCATATCTGCTTTCTCTAGTCTGATAGTTCAGTCTGGTTGACTCTCTTGGTGTGCATGTCAGCTGCAGAAGAGTCTCCCACAACATCCTCTGGCTTCAGCTCATCTCTCTGCTCTCTGATACACACACCCTAACACACACAACCCAGCCTGACACACACACACACAACCCAGCCTGACACACACACACACAACCCAGCCTGACACACACACACACACACACACACACAACCCAGCCTGACACACACACACACAACCCAGCCTGACACACACACACACAACCCAGCCTGACACACACACACAACCCAGCCTGACACACACACCCTAACACACACACACACACACACACACACACACCCTAACACACACAGGCCTCCTTTCACTCACTTCTGGTAAATGCACCATATTTGAGGAAGTGTCTCAAAATAGAAACGTCTCACTGTAGCCCTACACTGTACTTTAGTGACTTTTGGCAGGAAGTTAAATACAGTGTGCAGCTGCTCTCTCCTCCATTTGCCAGTTCAACCCATCAAAAGCACAGGTCGCCAAGTCCTTCTCACCAGCCATTTTATCTTCAGATAACATTTTAGAGCAGTATATTGCCTACTGTCAATGGAGGATTACACAGAATGATAAGCCTCGCCCACCAGTGGTACTTTGTGTCTGAAGAGCTGACTTAATGAAGATTTCTATTCAACCTAATGGGGGATGTCATTTCACAAGGCAAGCGGGGCAGTGATATCATGTATGCCACGAACAAAGCACAATATTAATTCAGTTGAACAAATGGAGAAAGTTCCCCTCAACATGCAGTTTGCCGTTTACAATTCCCCCAAAATCAATTGATGACTTTTAGTGGACTTTCCCTCCTTCACTGCATCCAGGTTGTTTGAAATAGAAAAGGGAACTGTTGGTCTGTATCCTGATGTTTATACTGTCAGACCGGTTCTGTACCGGGGTATACTGCAGATGTTTATACTGTCAGACCCGTTCTGTACCTGGGTATACTGTAGATGTTTATACTGTCAGACCCGTTCTGTACCGGGGAATACTGTAGATGTTTATACTGTCAGACCCGTTCTGTACCGGGGTATACTGCAGATGTTTATACTGTCAGACCCGTTCTGTACCGGGGTATACTGTAGATGTTTATACTGTCAGACCCGTTCTGTACCGGGGTATACTGCAGATGTTTATACTGTCAGACCCGTTCTGTACCGGGGTATACTGCAGATGTTTATACTGTCAGACCCGTTCTGTACCTGGGTATACTGTAGATGTTTATACTGTCAGACCCGTTCTGTACCGGGGTATACTGCAGATGTTTATACTGTCAGACCCGTTCTGTACCGGGGTATACTGTAGATGTTTATACTGTCAGACCCGTTCTGTACCGGGGTATACTGTAGATGTTTATACTGTCAGACCCGTTCTGTACCGGGGTATACTGTAGATGTTTATACTGTCAGACCCGTTCTGTACCGGGGTATACTGCAGATGTTTATACTGTCAGACCCGTTCTGTACCGGGGTATACTGCAGATGTTTATACTGTCAGACCCGTTCTGTACCGGGGTATACTGCAGATGTTTATACTGTCAGACCCGTTCTGTACCGGGGTATACTGCAGATGTTTATACTGTCAGACCCGTTCTGTACCGGGGTATACTGCAGATGTTTATACTGTCAGACCCGTTCTGTACCGGGGTATACTGCAGATGTTTATACTGTCAGACCCGTTCTGTACCGGGGTATACTGTAGATGTTTATACTGTCAGACCCGTTCTGTACCTGGGTATACTGTAGATGTTTATACTGTCAGACCCGTTCTGTACCGGGGTATACTGTAGATGTTTATACTGTCAGACCCGTTCTGTACCGGGGTATACTGCAGATGTTTATACTGTCAGACCCGTTCTGTACCGGGGTATACTGCAGATGTTTATACTGTCAGACCCGTTCTGTACCGGGGTATACTGCAGATGTTTATACTGTCAGACCCGTTCTGTACCGGGGTATACTGTAGATGTTTATACTGTCAGACCCGTTCTGTACCGGGGTATACTGTAGATGTTTATACTGTCAGACCCGTTCTGTACCGGGGTATACTGTAGATGTTTATACTGTCAGACCCGTTCTGTACCGGGGTATACTGTAGATGTTTATACTGTCAGACCCGTTCTGTACCGGGGTATACTGCAGATGTTTATACTGTCAGACCCGTTCTGTACCGGGGTATACTGTAGATGTTTATACTGTCAGACCCGTTCTGTACCGGGGTATACTGTAGATGTTTATACTGTCAGACCCGTTCTGTACCGGGGTATACGGCATTACCGCAACTACACACAGGGGCTGATATAAAAAAAACGTCTTAATATATACTTTCTCTTTTTGACGCACGAAACAATTTAGACAACAAGGATCTTGAGGAGGGGATTGAATGTGTCTGCTATAACCAAGAAGCTTGATCTGGTCTTCTAGCCAGTTAGCAAACCAAACGCATAGCTGGAGGCTTGAGCTGGATATCATTTATTTGAAATATCTTAGATATCTTTATAGTTATAAATAGTGGCGTAGCAGGCATTACGCGAGGTGGGGATGCCCCCCCCCCTCCCTTGGCTCTCTCAATGTTGAACAGGCCCTTGGCTCTCTCAATGTTGAACACTATCTTGGCTCTCTCAATGTTGAACAGGCCCTTGGCTCTCTCAATGTTGAACAGGCCCTTGGCTCTCTCAATGTTGAACAGGCCCTTGGCTCTCTCAATGTTGAACAGGCCCTTGGCTCTCTCAATGTTGAACAGGCCCTTGGCTCTCTCAATGTTGAACAGACCCATGGCTCTCTCAATGTTGAACAGGCCCTTGGCTCTCTCAATGTTGAACAGGCCCTTGGCTCTCTCAATGTTGAACAGGCCCTTGGCTCTCTCAATGTTGAACAGGCCCTTGGCTCTCTCAATGTTGAACAGGCCCTTGGCTCTCTCAATGTTGAACAGGCCCTTGGCTCTCTCAATGTTGAACAGGCCCTTGGCTCTCTCAATGTTGAACAGGCCCTTGGCTCTCTCAATGTTGAACAGGCCCTTGGCTCTCTCAATGTTGAACAGGCCCTTGGCTCTCTCAATGTTGAACAGGCCCTTGGCTCTCTCAATGTTGAACAGGCCCTTGGCTCTCTCAATGTTGAACAGGCCCTTGGCTCTCTCAATGTTGAACAGGCCCTTGGCTCTCTCAATGTTGAACAGCGTAGTCTTTACCAGTATGTGGATCCAGGGAATGTTTTGGCCTTTCCCATTGGCTAGACCTATTGGCCTGCCTAATCATATGATTCAATACTTTGGTTGCTTCCAATCTGCCACCATGACCACTAGCCCCCAGGGAATGGTTGTGGAAGTGGTTTCCTGACAAGGCAAGGACTGCTACAGATTATTCTCCCTGGTAAACCTCTGGGCCTGGCCATGAGAGAATTGCACAGGTCTACCCTAACATCACATTACATAATGATAATGATCCTGCCTCCTGCTGTCGCTGCTCCTCTGGTTAGAGGATCTCCCAGACATACGGAGGGAGAGGGCAGAGAGGGGTAGGAGGTGGAGGGCAGAGAGGGGTAGGAGGTGGAGGGCAGAGAGGGGTAGGAGGTGGAGGGCAGAGAGGGGTAGGAGGTGGAGGGCAGAGAGGGGTAGGAGGTGGAGGGCAGAGAGGGGTAGGAGGTGGAGGGCAGAGAGGGGTAGGAGGTGGAGGGCAGAGAGGGGTAGGAGGGAGAGGGCAGAGAGGGGTAGGAGGGAGAGGGCAGAGAGGGGTAGGAGGGAGAGGGCAGAGAGGGGTAGGAGGGAGAGGTCAGAGAGGAGGTGGAAGGCAGAGAGGAGGTGGAAGGCAGAGAGGGGTAGGAGGTGGAAGGCTAGGGGTGGAGAGGTTGCTTAAAATAGCTGATGGGAAGGCGACCAGCGCCGTTGGACTTCTATAGATGGTGAAGCTCGCTGGCAGCCGGAGCAAAATATGGGCCGGGTGAAATGCAAGAGAGAGCGTGCTTTCTGGTTCAAGGTCAACCAGCTCCAACGTCAGCTGTTTTGCAATGTGTTTGCAGTCTGGATGGGAGTGTGTGTGTCTGTGTCCACATAGTGGGTGGAAATATTCACGTGGAGTCTATTTGAATGGGAGTGTGGTTTCTTCACCCCCTCAGACTTCCACGTTTGGGGCCTTTGCCTGGGCCCTCAGACGTGATTCACTCTACTTTTTATTTTGTTTTCCCCTTTTAAAACCCTGTAGCCATTTTGGTCTGGCACTTTTAATTAGTTTAACATTTCTCCTCTCTGCTTGGTTATTGGTGAACCACCGGCTCCCCTCAGCCCTTCTCTCCAGACTGAGGCATGTTTGTTTCTCTGACTGAACCTCCTAATTGGACTCTTCAGATTGAAGCCCAAATGCCAGCGAGCCACGAGAAGGTTCCCTTAATTACGCCCCAGCACCCTCAACCTCTGTCTCTGTGTGTGTGTAGCACCCTCAACCTCTCTCTCTGTGTGTGTGTGTGTGTGTAGCACCCTCAACCTCTCTCTGTGTGTGTGTGTGTGTGTGTGTGTGTGTGTAGCACCCTCAACCTCTCTCTCTGTGTCTGTGTGTGTGTAGCACCCTCAACCTCTCTCTCTGTCTCTCTCTGTGTGTGTGTGTGTGTAGCACCCTCAACCTCTTTCTCTGTGTCTGTGTGTGTGTAGCACCCTCAACCTCTCTCTCAGTCTCTCTGTGTGTGTGTCAGACGTCCTGTTTCTGACGCCCCAGCACCCTCAACCTGTCTCTCTGTGTGTGTGTGTGTGTGTCAGATGTCCTGTTTCTGACGCCCCAGCACCCTCAACCTCTCTCTCTGTCTCTGTGTGTGTGTGTGTGTGTGTGTGTAGCACCCTCAACCTCTCTCTCTGTCTCTCTCTCTGTGTGTGTGTGTGTGTGTGTGTGTGTCAGACGTCCTGTTTCTGACGCCCCAGCACCCTCAACCTGTCTCTCTGTGTGTGTGTCAGACATCCTGTTTTTGACGCCCCAGCACCCTCAACCTGTCTCTCTGTGTGTGTCAGACGTCCTGTTTCTGACGCCCCAGCACCCTCAACCTGTCTCTCTGTCTCTGTGTGTGTGTCAGACGTCCTGTTTCTGACGCCCCAGCACCCTCAACCTCTCTCTCTGTGTCTCTGTGTGTGTGTCAGACGTCCTGTTTCTGACGCCCCAGCACCCTCAACCTCTCTCTCTGTGTCTCTGTGTGTGTGTCAGACGTCCTGTTTCTGACGCCCCAGCACCCTCAACCTCTCTCTGTGTGTGTGTCAGACGTCCTGTTTCTGACGCCCCAGCACCCTCAACCTCCCTCTGTGTGTGTGTCAGACGTCCTGTTTCTGACGCCCCAGCACCCTCAACCTCTCTCTCTGTCTCTCTCTGTGTGTGTGTGTGTGTGTGTGTGTGTGTGTGTCAGACGTCCTGTTTCTGACGCCCCAGCACCCTCAACCTCTCTCTCTGTCTCTCTGTGTGTGTGTAGCACCCTCAACCTCTCTCTCTGTCTCTCTGTGTGTGTAGCACCCTCAACCTCTCTCTCTGTCTCTCTGTGTGTGTGTGTCAGACGTCCTGTTTCTGACGCCCCAGCACCCTCAACCTCTCTCTCTGTCTCTCTGTGTGTGTGTCAGACGTCCTGTTTCTGACGTCTTTACAAGACCCTGCGTTGAAGAAGTGCTCAACACAAACCCCACCTCTAATTGCTTTCATTCTGCAGTTGATTCTCCTGGTGCGTTACCCTTTCATTCTGCAGTTGATTCTCCTGGTGCGTTACCCTTTCATTCTGCAGTTGATTCTCCTGGTGCGTTACCCTTTCATTCTGCAGTTGATTCTCCTGGTGCGTTACCCTTTCATTCTGCAGTTGATTCTCCTGGTGCGTTACCCTTTCATTCTGCAGTTGATTCTCCTGGTGCGTTACCCTTTCATTCTGCAGTTGATTCTCCTGGTGCGTTACCCTTTCATTCTGCAGTTGATTCTCCTGGTGCGTTACCCTTTCATTCTGCAGTTGATTCTCCTGGTGCGTTACCCTTTCATTCTGCAGTTGATTCTCCTGGAGCGTTACCCTTTCATTTTTTCCTTTTATTCCCTCATACTCTCCCGTTTTCATTGCCAGTAGCAATTTAAAATAGAATTATAGAAAATTGAATGTATTTTAAATAGGATTTGCACTTTCAAATGAACATTTGTGAACTTAAACCTCCCGTAGCTAAGGACGGTCCCCTGCTTTTGTCTTGGTGGTGTGTCTGCATTGGTTCAACATGGACGCCATGCTGGGTGCTGCATTATAGACCAGTAGCTTATCAGAAGCCAGCTAACACCACTAATTACCCACTGGTGTCTAACGTTACTGTGCTGTGTATCACTCTACTGGAGACTGCTGCTTGTGTGTGTGTGATCTCTGTTTGTTGTGTGGGTGTGTAAAAAGCCTAGTGTTTGTTTGTGTATACAGTATATTATCCCTTGTGTGTTTCTTTGAGTGTGTGTGTGTTGTTTTAGTGCGTTTTCCTCTGTCACTGGGCGTAGGCCTGGTGCTACCGACCGATCAGGCGTATCTCCTTCCTCAGGTAACATTAGGCCTCTGTTTTGGTTTGCAGAGCAAGCTCATCAATCATTCATCAAAGACAGCTCCTAGCCAGAGAACTGGTGTTAGCAACAGCGTAAACACAGCCAATCACATTATGTCCTACAACGGAGAACATGGCTAATTTATCCTGTAACCTAATTTGACTCACTAAAAACGTGGCACCAACTTCACTGAATCGGAGGTGAGACTGTCCCAGCCAAGGATTCCCCCTCTATCACTGGGTGTTGGTTTGACGTTGTCTCTCTCTCTCTCCTGCTTTGTGAAATGCTACAGGGTTGATTATTGAATGCCTGTCCATCTAGTGTAATGACACCATCTCTCTCTCCTGCTGCTGGAGTCTCACTGTGGTTCTCTCAGAAATGATTTCTTACGGGGTGAAAGACCAAGGAGCTGCAGCAAGGCCTTGCCTTGAAAACACCAAGCTGCCTTGGAGATGACTGGAGGCCATGTTGTTTTGAAGGCCACGTCTATGTTGGGTTCAGTCAAGGATGGACAACTTGTTGCTAAGGCCTGGTTGTTCAGTCCAGGCATTGTGTTGTCAGTTTTGGTCAAATACAGATGACAGGAGACAAGATCTGACATTCTGATAAAGGCGCTGGGACACGCCTGCCCGCTGGGACACGCCTGGAGAAGTTGTAGCCTAAGTTGCATTTTTTTTCTGACACGGACCTGTGGTTTCAGGTTGACTTACTCCAGGAAAATATCCCAAGAGAGGCCTGGGTGAAATAGTTAGAAATAACAGATACTAATGTGTTTGTTGGGTTGTTTTGGTTGCTATGGCTCTTTCATGAGCATCAATAATGCAGTAGTCCAGGGATCCCTGGCTATCAGTCACTGACACCATGAACTCCACATCAGTCTTTCTGTTTCTCAACACTGCTCATTGGGATGTGACTGACTGGCTCATGATTAGTTAGCCAGCTGCCTTGGACTGGTTTAGCCTGATCAGCTGAGTTGGGGTTCTATGCTGCCTTGGACTGGTTTAGCCTGATCAGCTGAGTTGGGGTTCTATGCTGCCTTGGACTGGTTTAGCCTGATCAGCTGAGTTGGGGTTCTATGCTGCCTTGGACTGGTTTAGCCTGATCAGCTGAGTTGGGGTTCTATGCTGCCTTGGACTGGTTTAGCCTGATCAGCTGAGTTGGGGTTCTATGCTGCCTTGGACTGGTTTAGATTGATCAGCTGAGTTGGGGTTCTATGCTGCCTTGGACTGGTTTAGCCTGATCAGCTGAGTTGGGGTTCTATGCTGCCTTGGACTGGTTTAGCCTGATCAGCTGAGTTGGGGTTCTATGCTGCCTTGGACTGGTTTAGCCTGATCAGCTGAGTTGGGGTTCTATGCTGCCTTGGACTGGTTTAGCCTGATCAGCTGAGTTGGGGTTCTATGCTGCCTTGGACTGGTTTAGCCTGATCAGCTGAATTGGGGTTCTATGCTGCCTTGGACTGGTTTAGCCTGATCAGCTGAGTTGGGGTTCTATGCTACCTTGGACTGGTTTAGCCTGATCAGCTGAGTTGGGGTTCTATGCTGCCTTGGACTGGTTTAGCCTGATCAGCTGAGTTGGGGTTCTATGCTGCCTTGGACTGGTTTAGCCTGATCAGCTGAGTTGGGGTTCTATGCTGCCTTGGACTGGTTTAGCCTGATCAGCTGAGTTGGGGTTCTATGCTGCCTTTTGAACGTAAAGGAAGAAGACGGCTGTAGCAGACCGTGGCCCAACCAGGAGCTAGTAACAACACTTCATCCATGGTCCCCAGCCTCATGTACCCACTAAACATTAGCTTAGCTAGCACCTTTGTCACAACTCTCCAGTGTACACAGCAGTAATCTACAGACTGGCCGAGCCCTGCCCATGTAAAAATGCTAGCCATTTCCTCCTGGCTTCCCCTGGCTGTCTGCAAATAGACCGATGTGGTGAATTACATAATGTCCATGTCTGTTGAAATCTCCAAAACACACTTGAGGAAATAAAAAAAAAAGCCCATATTTTCCGAACGAACATAAAATTATGAAGCTAAAGAAGCTATTTTGAAACATTTTCTTGGTTCTACAGTCCTGAAATGTTCAGTGTATGTTGAGATTTCCTACTTTCAATAAATATAAAAAGAAAATCTAACAGCAACAATAAGCAATGTTTAAGTAACAAGAAGTGCTGTCAGTGAGACAAGTGTCTGGTTGTCCATGGGCCGTGAGACAAGTGTCTGGTTGTCCATGGGCCGTGAGACAAGTGTCTGGTTGTCCATGGGCCGTGAGACAAGTGTCTGGTTGTCCATGGGCCGTGAGACAAGTGTCTGGTTGTCCATGGGCCGTGAGACAAGTGTCTGGTTGTCCATGGGCCGTGAGACAAGTGTCTGGTTGTCCATGGGCCGTGAGACAAGTGTCTGGTTGTCCATGGGCCGTGAGACAAGTGTCTGGTTGTCCATGGGCCGTGAGACAAGTGTCTGGTTGTCCATGGGCCGTGAGACAAGTGTCTGGTTGTCCATGGGCCGTGAGACAAGTGTCTGGTTGTCCATGGGCCGTGAGACAAGTGTCTGGTTGTCCATGGGCCGTGAGACAAGTGTCTGGTTCTCCATGGGCCGTGAGACAAGTGTCTGGTTCTCCATGGGCCGTGAGACAAGTGTCTGGTTGTCCATGGGCCGTGAGACAAGTGTCTGGTTGTCCATGGGCCGTGAGACAAGTGTCTGGTTGTCCATGGGCCGTGAGACAAGTGTCTGGTTGTCCATGGGCCGTGAGACAAGTGTCTGGTTGTCCATGGGCCGTGAGACAAGTGTCTGGTTGTCCATGGGCCGTGAGACAAGTGTCTGGTTGTCCATGGGCCGTGAGACAAGTGTCTGGTTGTCCATGGGCCGTGAGACAAGTGTCTGGTTGTCCATGGGCCGTGAGACAAGTGTCTGGTTGTCCATGGGCCGTGAGACAAGTGTCTGGTTGTCCATGGGCCGTGAGACAAGTGTCTGGTTGTCCATGGGCCGTGAGACAAGTGTCTGGTTGTCCATGGGCCGTGAGACAAGTGTCTGGTTGTCCATGGGCCGTGAGACAAGTGTCTGGTTGTCCATGGGCCGTGAGACAAGTGTCTGGTTGTCCATGGGCCGTGAGACAAGTGTCTGGTTGTCCATGGGCCGTGAGACAAGTGTCTGGTTGTCCATGGGCCGTGAGACAAGTGTCTGGTTGTCCATGGGCCGTGAGACAAGTGTCTGGTTGTCCATGGGCCGTGAGACAAGTGTCTGGTTGTCCATGGGCCGTGAGACAAGTGTCTGGTTGTCCATGGGCCGTGAGACAAGTGTCTGGTTGTCCATGGGCCGTGAGACAAGTGTCTGGTTGTCCATGGGCCGTGAGACAAGTGTCTGGTTGTCCATGGGCCGTGAGACAAGTGTCTGGTTGTCCATGGGCCGTGAGACAAGTGTCTGGTTGTCCATGGGCCGTGAGACAAGTGTCTGGTTGTCCATGGGCCGTGAGACAAGTGTCTGGTTGTCCATGGGCCGTGAGACAAGTGTCTGGTTGTCCATGGGCCGTGAGACAAGTGTCTGGTTGTCCATGGGCCGTGAGACAAGTGTCTGGTTGTCCATGGGCCGTGAGACAAGTGTCTGGTTGTCCATGGGCCGTGAGACAAGTGTCTGGTTGTCCATGGGCCGTGAGACAAGTGTCTGGTTGTCCATGGGCCGTGAGACAAGTGTCTGGTTGTCCATGGGCCGTGAGACAAGTGTCTGGTTGTCCATGGGCCGTGAGACAAGTGTCTGAAACAAGCTACAGTACATCACAGTACATCTGGGTTAAAATCTGCACAGAGCGTGCTGCGAGGCAGATGCTTTTGTATGTCGGAGGGTGGCCTGTGAGGGTGGCTATTACACACATGCAGACACGCTGAGGCTCAAAACAATCTCATTGCTTCCCTCACTCGTAAATTCAGGGGGCCAGCTCACGCGAGCCAGTGAAAGTTCACACAGAAGGCAAGAGGAGACTGCTGTGTTAAGTCAGGTTTTCCACGTATTTCTGGAATTTCTCCCCCTCCACATAGCTCCACTAATTACACGTCCCCCTAACATCCAGGCCCCTTTTGTACTGATAGAGAGTGAAGGCTGCTCTGCAAAAATACACAAAATCAAGTGTTTGAAAGGTCAATTTAGTGCTCCGTTGACTATTGTTGTGGAACATATTTCAGTTTTACGCCGTTTGCCCTCATGGTTGATGCATCCAGCTCCAATTGCTGTGTTTTGCTCTCTTCTCCCTGCTGTGGAGATGGAGGAGAGCCCTGCTGACTGTTAGGCTGGAGGTTTTCCAGTAAGTGGGTGGACCAGTGGAGCTCCTGTAAAACTCAATGTGCAGTTCAGTAACGAGGATATTTCACTCTGATGCCTCCACAGGCATGTGTGTTTCTGTTTGGTAGTGTGTTGTGGCTTTGATTCCATTGAATTGTTTTCACATTTGCAGGCCTGTGTTTTGGCCTGGGCAGCGTAGCGAGGCAGACTGGAAAACAGTTGTGGATGATGGAGCGAGGGTAATGACGGGATCAGGATGTGGTGAGGGAATGAAATGGTGGATGGTCCACTGGCCTTCAGAATCTGGACTCTTCCCCCTCGGAGGTCCTTCGCTACCTCTGCTGTTCCCACTGGAGAAAGTGTCCAACAAATAAATGATCCATTTAAAAACAGACTATTTTTAATGTGCACCTTAATGAAAATGTCTATTTGTTGAAATGTTAAAAACAACAACTTTTTGGTGCTTTTGAAGAACACAATCTTATTTTTCTAGTTGGATGTGTGAAGCTGGCTGTAGTACTGGTACGAGACGAGAAGCGTGCAAAGAGAGAGAGAGATGGATCAAGGAGCCAGATTTGGAGTCAGCGATGTGTTGGCTTTCTGAAGTGAAATGGAAGTATTTTTCTCTCTGGAATGTACAACATGTCCTTCTGTCACTTGTCCCTGCCTGTTTGAGTTAGCGTTTTCAGACCGTCCCAGCGTCTCACATAGCAGCGGAGCAAGAAAAGGTCTTTAGATGATGTCATGTATATAAGGGCCTGAACTGAAAGGAGGGGGGAAATGACAATGATATGGGTTTGTCACGCAGGCCTTCCTACCACTGTACAGAAGAATGTGGGTTTCTAGCAGTGTTTACTATCTGACTGCCTGCCTTGTTTCGACTTGTTAGAAAGGCTTTCATACGCCGTATAATCTCACAAACCCAGAACCAAAATGTTGTGTATTTACATTAGACACCCGATTAGGTTCTGGGGGATTCATGACAAACGATGCTAACAAGACTAGCGAAGTCTCCACCCCCCTAAAGTGAAACTCTCAGCCAAAGCATTTGCCAAATGTCCCCTCACCTCCCGAAATTGGAAAAGATGTGAACGCCTGCGAAAATCCTGATTTGGCCAAATGATCCGCGAGGAAAACGTGCTCACCGAATCAGATGTCCTCGTTAGTCGTGTCATCCCACAGTTATGTTACGTGTGTCTGTCCACGAGAGATTAACGTACCAAAGGCTACGCTGGAGTTTATCACTGTGGGTGTTGAAACATAGGGCCTTTCTCATAACTAGCCTGTTATTTTAGCTAGGCTCAGAACTCTGAGCAATACATATTAGGCCTGAGTTTGGTGTGTTTTTTATTATTTTTTATTTATTTCACCTTTATTTAACCAGGTAGGCTAGTTGAGAACAAGTTCTCATTTGCAACTGCGACCTGGCCAAGATAAAGCATAGCAGTGTTATCATTATTCAATCACTGGCCTTGCCTCCATCTTCTATAGACACAGTGTGGTTACGTTGTTATAGACACACCTGCATGCTGGCCTATATACATGCTTTGATTCAGTTGAGTGTTCCTCCTGACCTCAATTTTCTAGTTCAGATACTTTCCATGACGTGTCTGGCTGACGTTTGTCAACAAAGGCAAGGACACGAGGAGTCACTCTGGGATAGAGGTGCTGAATATGAGATCATTGAATAGCTCTTTCATTCAAACATGTACACTCACTCACTCACTCACTCACTCACTCACTCACTCACTCTGGGCTAAGGAAAGGTGGAGAGCTCATTCATGATCTCCTAGTGTTGTCTTCTATCCTTGGTTTGATGTGTTGCTACTCTATTTGACATGTTTTCCTCCCGAACTCCATTCAGCTGAGCAGAAAGTAGGCCTATCGCCTGGCTATTTCCACATGATGATAACATTAGTGCCGTAATGTCCTCCTCTGCATGTGTTTGTGTCAGGCAGAGCAGCGGAGGTGTGTTGTTGCTAGCTGTGTGCATGGGCTACGTCATCCCTGATTGGAGCCAGCTCTGTGTTCCTGTTAATAATTCAGAATGCAACGAGGGTTTGTGGAATTGCAGTTCCTGGAAGGGAAAGATTCCATTCTTTCTTTCACTCATTTGAGCCAATGTGTCAGTCAGAACTCAGATAAAATCACTTGAATACCAGCAGCACAGTATTTGTAGCCTGGGTCTATATCTAGAATGACACATGGTTTATTTAGAGTAGCTACTTGCCTACCTGAGCAAATGCATGGAAACCTTCACCCCTCACCTCAGATGAAGCCTAGTCTACCTTGTTTGTTGTTGCTTGTGTGGGGGTTGACCGTAACTCTACACCCATCTCTGTTTCTCAGGGAAGAGGCAGCCTGGATCGCAGACCTATTTCTGGAGTGTGAGATCAGGGCCATTGATAAAAAAATGCCCATAAAGATTATTTCTCTCAGTAGCCAGCTGCACCTAGCATATACCAGTGTTTCCCCTAGGATTGTTTTCAACAGTTGTGGCATAGGTAGCGGCTACTAGCGTTACTTCAATGGCATGCTAGCTGTTCCCATACACTTCCAGTCATTAAGCCAATGACTATCCATTTAAAAGCTCTTCCCGGCACAAATATCTACCAACCTACAGTGCATTCGGAAAGTATTCAGACCCCTTCACTTTCCACTGTTTGTTACGTTACAGCCTTATTATAAAATGTATTAAATCGTTTTAATTTTTTCTTATCAATCTACACGCAATACCCCATAACGACAAAGTAAAAACTGGTTTAAAAAAATACTCAACACTTTGTTGAAGCACCTTTGGCAGGGATTACAGCCTCGAGTCTTCTTGGGTATGACGCTACAAGCTTGGCACACCTGTATTTGGGGAGTTTCTCCCATTCTTCTCTGCAGATCCTCTCAAGCTCTGTCAGGTTGGATGGGGAGGGTCGCTGCACAGCTATTGTCAGGTCTACAGAGATGTTCGATCGGCTGGGCCACTCAAAGACATTCAGAGACATGTCCCGAAGCCACTTCTACATTGTCTTGGCTGTGTGCTTAGGGTCATTGTTCTGTTGGAAGGTGAACCTTTGCCCCAGTCTGAGGTCCTGAGCGCTCTGGAGCAGGTTTTCATCAAGGATCTCTCTGTGCTTTACTCCATGTTTCCCACAATGCTGACTAGTCTCCCAGTCCCTGCCGCTGAAAAACATCCCCACAGTATGATGCTGCCTCCATGCTTCACCGTTTGGGATTGTATTTGCCAGGTGATGAGCAGTGCCTGGTTTCCTCCAGACGTGACGCTTGGCATTCAGGCCAAAGATTTCAATCTTGTTTCTCATGGTCAGAGTACTTTAGGTTCCTTTTGGCAAGCTCCAAGCGGGATGTCGTGCCTTTAACTGAGTGGCGTCTGTCTGGCCACTCTACCATAAGATTGATTGGTGGAGTGCTGCAAAGATGGTTGTCCTTCTGGAAGGTTCTCCCATCTCCAAAGAGGAACTCTGGAGCTCTGTAAGTGACCATCGGGTTCTTTGTCACTTCCCTGACCAAGGCCCTTCTCCCCCGAATGCTCAGTTTGGCTGGGCAGCCAGCCCTAGGAAGAGTCTTGGTGGTTCCAAACTTCTTCCATTTAAGAATGATGGAGGCCACAGTGTTCTTGGGGAACATCATTGCTCCATACATTTTTTTGGTACCCTTCCCCAGATCTGTGCCTCGATACAATCCTGTCTTGGAGCTCTACGGACAATTCCTTCGACCTCATGGCTTGGGTTTTGGTCTGACATGCACTGTCAACTGTAGGACCTTATATAGACAGGTGTGTGTGCCTTTCCAATGTCCAATCAATTGAATTTACCACAGATGGACATCTCAAGGATGACCAATGGCAACAGGATGCACCTGAGCTCATTTTTGACTCATAGGGTTTGAATGCTTAAGTAAATAAGGTATTTCTGTTATTTCAAAGTTTACCTTTGTCATTATGGGATATTGTGTGTAGATTGATTCCCTTTATCTAATATTTTGTTTTGGTTGAAGGTCTAACATTCAGTATCAAAAATATGCAAACAGAGAAAATCTGAAAGGGGAGAAATACTTTCACGGCGCTGTATAAAAAGTCATATTTTGCAGTGGTGGCAAGAAGGAATATTGGTTAAACACTGCTTAGCCGACACCCTACACCTGTTCTACAGTAGCTTAGAAACCGCACTGCTGCCTGCCAATGTCCTCTCTTACTGCAGAGGGCATTTTACAATGTGTTAGTTCTAATAAGAGAAAATAACATTCCATATATTTATGTCATTGTGGAATATTGTTTTAATTTGCATCTACAGTTGACTGTATTCGCTCGTCTCAGCAGGGGGAAAAGGGGTAGCGACTGACGCCACATTTATGATATGGAATAGAACATAACTTAAGTGTTTCCCTGGGGATCTTCAAAGTCCTCCCATGCTGACTTGCACTAATGTAATTCAGAATTGATCCAGTAAAAGTCATGTCAGTAACTGAAACCAGGCCTTGAATACCAAGTGGACCTGTCACTTTATATGACTTGGACTTTCCATTAACATAAGAGATCAGTGCAGTTCTGAGATCCCCTTTGCTTTACATTCTCAGAACTATTTAGAAATTCAGGTGCGCTCCTTAGTTCCTTCTTATTGAGTTAAGTGTAAATCATTCTAAATTACAGGATTTTTAATTCTGTTCCTTTGCTATTCCAGAGTTTTTAGCACTACGGCTCTCCGTTTGAAATGTTTGTTTGTGACGTGTGTGTGTCCACCCTCTAGCAGCTCTGGTCTCAGAGCCTGGTCTTCCATGGCGTGTGTGTGTCCACCCTCTAGCAGCTCTGGTCTCAGAGCCTGGTCTTCCATGGCGTGTGTGTGTCCACCCTCTAGCAGCTCTGGTCTCAGAGCCTGGTCTTCCATGACGTGTGTGTGTGTCCACCCTCTAGCAGCTCTGGCGTCAGAGCCTGGTCTTCCGTGGGATATTAGCATAGCAGATGTTGGCCGTGAGGACCCCGTTCCTTTTCTGGGATCGTGTGACTCCTTCCCAAGCCCAAGGTCACCAAGAGGAGCTAACATCCTCCTGTGCTCTGTGGGATCCGGCCCTTTACCATGTTGGTGTTTTTAAAGTCCCCACAGTCCTAGGCTTACTTATGCCTCTGCTTAGTGAGTGTCTCTCAGTGGGGAGGAGGGAGAGAGAGACTGGAAGGGAAAAATAGTGACAAACTGTTTGGGAAAGTCTGAGATGGACGAATGGAGGGGGGAAGGGAGGGGGGAAGGGAGGGACGAAGGGAGGGGGGAAGGGACGAAGGGAGGGGGGAAGGGAGGGACGAATGGAGGGGGGAAGGGATGACGGGGCTAGGCAGGGGGAAGGGACGACTGGGCTAGGCAGTGGGACGGGACGACGGGACGACGCAGGGAGACGGGACGACGGGGCTAGGCAGGGGTACGGGACGACGGGACGACGCAGGGGGACGGGACGACGGGGCTAGACGGGACGACGGGGCTAGGCAGGGGGACGGGACGACGGGGCTAGGCAGGGGGACGGGACGACGGGGCTAGGCAGGGGGACGGGACGACGGGGCTAGGCAGGGGGACGGGACGACGGGGCTAGGCAGGGGGACGGGACGACGGGGCTAGGCAGGGGGACGGGACGACGGGGCTAGGCAGGGGGACGGGACGACGGGGCTAGGCAGGGAGACGGGACGACGGGGCTAGGCAGGGGGACGGGGCTAGGCAGGGGGACAGGACGACAGGGCTAGGCAGGGGGACGGGACGACGGGGCTAGGCAGGGGGACGGGGCTAGGCAGGGGGACGGGACGACAGGGCTAGGCAGGGGGACGGGACAACGGGGCTAGGCAGGGGGACGGGACGACGCAAGGGGACGGGACGACGGGGCTAGGCAGGGGGACGGGACGACGGGGCTAGGCAGGGGGACGGGACGACGGGGCTAGGCAGGGGGAAGGGATGACGGGGCTAGGGAGGGGGAAGGGATGACGGGGCTAGGGAGGGAAGGAAGGAAAGGAACTAGGGAGGAAGGGGGAGGCCATGTCTGAGGTTGCAGAACAGGCCTCTGAACTCGGTGACCAGAAAAAGGGCTTATTTCATTGGCTACAGACACTGTGCACGAGGGAAAAGGCAAGGCAAGAAATGCAGTACAAGCTTAAGGCTATTTGATGAAAACAAATAGGATCTTTTTGGTGTTATTACTCAGTGAAAAAGCTAAGGGAAATTGGCCATTCCTTGGTTGCTGCAATCATTCACATTTGGCTCCCTATTTACAGTAGGAAGCAAACCAAACACATCACCTCAAAGACAGAAGACTCCACTGCATGTTAATCTAAACATGCTTTCTGTTTGCACAGGAAAAATGTTATTTCTGACATATTTTGGAAACCAGTTTTGACAGTTTCCAACATTTTGACCATAATAAATGGTCTTTGTCAGGTTACTCTCATGGCACTAGCCCCCACTGATGCCCTTAGCATGGGTGAGTCTGCTTGCACAGCAGTGTGCCAATGCTGGGCTTACCACTGTGCTTCTGCTCGCTGGCATTGGAGTTGAGTTAGGCTTGGGCAGTATCCAGATTTTCAGATCATCATACCATCCTTCTCTCATCCCGGGATTTATGGTATTACTGGAATAGCATACAAAGGGGTGCTAAAAACACAAAAGCCCACTGGGGCTATATTACCAGAATGCTAACAAAATTAGCACAAACTAATAGCGACGTCACATAGATGCTGTTAGCTAAATGCTAACGAGCTAAAACTAATTGCAAAGATGGGCAAATCCAGCTCATGAAGGTATACAAGTGTAGCCAGTAGCTACCGAAATGTATTTTTCTTTGCGTGTGGACATTTATGAGAGCGATTTGTGCCAATGAACAAAGTTGTGATTCATGCTTTTCTGAAGGAAGAGCAGCATTTTTACACAGAGAAGGGGGGAGAAGAACGGAGGGACAAAAAAATGGCAGCTGTACAGAACTCATCCAGAACTCATCAAGCACTCTTTGACTTCTAGCAGAAAGCCTTTCTAAGATATCTAGCCTAGGAACGGTGGGTTAAACTGCCTTGTTCAGTGCCAAACGACAGATTTTCACCTTGTCATCCCGGGGGATCCAATCTTGCAACATTACATTTAACTAGTCCAACGCTCTAACCACCTGCATCTCATTGCACTCCACGAGGAGCCTGCCTGTTAAGCAAATGCAGAAGCCAAGGTAAGTTGCTAGCTAGCATTAAACTTATCTTATAAAAATCAATCAATCATAATCACTAGTTAACTACACATGGTTGATGATGTTACTCCTTTATCTAGCGTGTCCTGCGTTGAATATAATCGATGCAACGCTGGGGGATGATTTAACAAAAGCGCATTTGTGAAAAAAGCACAATCGTTGGACTGTACCTAACCATAAACACCAATGCCTTTCTTAAAATCAATACACAGAAGTATATATTTTAAAACCTGCATATTTAGCTAAAAGAAATCCAGGTTAGCAGGCAATATTAACCAGGTGAAATTGTGCCACTTCTCTTGCGTTCATTGCACACAGAGTCAGGGTATATGCAACAGTTTGGGCAGCCTGGCTCATTGCGAACTAATTTGTGTTGAAAAATCATAATCGGTCGACCTCTAGTCTCAGTTGTTTAATCTTATGTTCATACAAATATTTCCACATGTTAAGTTTGCTGAAAATAAATGCAGTTGACAGCGAGGACGTTTCTTTTTCTGTTTCAGTTTCGAACTCAGCCCTCTTTCTCCCATTGTGCTATTTACAAACAAACACATGTCTGGTTCAACTGTTCTGGGGAATGACGCTAAGCTTCATACTGTAAAATACTGTGACAGGTGAAATGAAGAACGCCATTTGCTTTATGTTTTAACGTATTGCCCAAGTTGACTGCAGTTATTAATTTTAAAGTAGCTCCGCATATTGACATTTATTGAAACTTTTTTTCTTTCTTTCTTTTGATGGTATAATATCCTGGGGATTTTTCCAAATACCCTGGTGTACGGTATATCCGGTGACATTACTCTTAGTCAGCTGCACACCAGGCGGTACCTATACAATAGGATTCACTTAAATGATCTCCTTTTCCTTGTCTCCTAATAGACGGTAGCGAGTAGCCTACCAGGTGGAGTAAAAAAGCACTCTCTCCTTGACGTGTATGGAGAGGCCTCACTGAAGTATTCTGCCTTGCCATTGTCCTGCTAGACTATAGTCTAACCTCTGTTCTCCACAAAAAGACTAATCACAGACTTTAAATCTATGTGAGTTGAATCTGTTTTAAAATCATGCACCTCATGTGTGGAACATTGCAACCGTTTCGCCCTTTCTTTCCCCTCCTTATCTGAGAATATGTATAGCGCTCATTCACCAAGGATATCATCCATGTTCTGCCATCGAAATGACTATTTCCCATTTTGGAATTTTCTTATCCCCGCTCCTGTCTTCAGTGAGTGTAATCCATTTGCCAAGACAATGCTATATGGTATCTAGCAGCAAGGCAGATGGTTGAAACCTTAGATGCAACGTGGGAAGTTTGAAAGGCTCTTTTGGAGATGTAACCCCCCCTCAGTGTAACCCCCTCCGTGCAGACTGTAAAGGGGTTTTCTCTTCTATAGCACACAGTGTTCTGTTGGAAACCTCTGAACTGGCTGATATTTCTCACCTGGCTGACATCATCCATTCTTAGCCTGTTAGGAACACAGTAGTAGTGTTGAGCAACGATACACCTGATACTCACCCTTCAATTCTCAGTATTTGCTGTTATGAAATGGCATGCTGAGATGTTTTCTCTGGCGAGGCCTGTCCAGTTTAAATGAAGTATGGGAAGCAGATGTGAGTACCTTGTTGGCTGCTAAAGTTAAGAAGTCCTCCCATGTCTTTTTCTGTTATGGTTTTTGAACTGTCTAATTTGGTCTTCAACCACTGTCCAATCCAATAATGTCCCTAGCACCTGGTTATTTGGCTAGAAAGTTGTGGATAATCTTTATGTAATAACCCTCATGTTTGACTTCAAGTGATCCGCTCCCCTCCCGATCTAGGGTAAATCCAAACAGCTTGATGAACCGCCCAGTATTTTCCAAAGGAAAGATCTCCATCCCAAAAACGTACTCTGGAATAATATTGTGAAAGTAAATGTTTCAGTCTGTCAGTTCATTTCTAGTCAGGTTTCAGTTCTCCTCCTGTGCTAAACATAACTCCAGACTCCAGAGGTCACCCATCAACTTGCACTAATGTTGGAGAAAGAGCGTGAACCCCTCTCTCTGTTCTCAGTGACTCTGCCTTGGCTGTCCAGACCCTCTGCTGCGTGTCATCATTAAGCCCAGTATGACGTCTCTGCCAGTTTGTTCTGCCACAGGTGTCGACAGTCTCTGCAAGTTCTTCTTCTGAAATGTGCCACAAGTTCCGCCCTGCCCGTCCTACTTTAATTGGCTATATTCTGGGACATAATGAACAGCAGGAAGTGGTGGAGCTGTGTCTGGGCGAGGTAGACAGATGGAGAGAGAGGCGATTAGGTTAGAGTTTTGATGTGTCTTAGGTGCCAGCGGGACGGTTAACGCCATTAGGGATCCATTAGGGATGTGAGTCGGAGAGGGTGGTGATGGTGGTACTGAAGGCTGCTGGGTGCTGGGCTGTATTCAGAAGCACCACTGTACATGTGTCTTTCAGCCTTCAGGCATATAACAATTATAGGACCGCAAAAGGCACCATGTTGTCTATCTTTCATTCAACTCATTAGGCTTAAGTCGTACTGAATCTAAATGTTTAACGTCTGCTATCGAGGCCCTGAGTCATGCTGGAGGATTTGTCCCATTCTGGGTGGATTTTCTGTCTGATCTCTGATGTGACTGACCTCATCTGTTTCTTTAGCAAAATGCCAGTTGTTGAGCAATATGCTCTTCAGTGACTCAATACCACCTTTCTGTGATGGCCCACCTGACACCCAAACACACAGTACCCCTGTACCCCTCACCCATACATGTGAGCAGCACCCCAGGGTCGTGTGTTAATGTTGTCACGGTACCAATATCACGATACCAGATTTTCCATGACAAGAAGGAAAACCCAAAGCAGACTAAAGTCTATGGTCCTCTAATAACCTACTTCAGGTTCAATATAGTGTGCTACAGCTTGGAAATAAACATGGGATTCTACGTGACATCATCAGGCTGTTTGTCTCCAACATTAGGACTGTTTTATTTCCTTGTTACCGTACCTCTGAGTACCGCCGTACTGGCATTGTGACAACCCTAGTGTGTGTGTGTCCTCAGGGGGCCCTGTGTGTCTCCTGTGGATCCTGTACATGTGAGTGTGTGTGATCACGGGGCCTCTGCTTGGCTTGCGTCCCCTGGGCTTCGCACGTCACATCCTCAGGATAGAAAATAGATTTGGTTTCACTGGAGACCGGCTGCTAGGGTTGCGTCAATCAGGAAAGTGCATCGTCGCCATGACAACGACCACTCATCCACCCCATGCTGGATCTGAGTGTCTCTCTGTTTGAAACCGTTCATATCTGTCCCTTTATCCTTCTTCCTCACTTGTTGCTCACCAACCGTCCACCGTTCTGTCTTTTATACGTGTTGCCATGTGGATCAGCCTCCTACTTTATTCCTTTAGTCATTCACCTTGCTCTTTCTTCTGGAGTTTTCTCTTGTTTTCTCTTATAAACACCGTACCTTTGGTCCTGCCATTTTAACTTCTGCTCCTGTGAGCTTCTCCCCTCTCAACCTCTGTACCACACCACTGAGTGGTGAAAGTGCTGCCGTCATTATTGAGCCTGGCTAGCAGTGTAATAGTAATTACACCCCTGAGTGTATGATTAGTGAAACAGCCCCGTGGTAATCAAAAAGATGTGTCCAGTCATACAGTGGGGAGAAAACACCGGCCAGTTTGACTGTTCCAGTACCCCTCCCTCCCTCCCCCTACACCACCAAGGTGTTAACGTAGGCAGAATGTATTTTAACTCTTGGATAAGAATAGTTCCTCTGCCAAGGCCAGAGTGATGGGCCCCCCCCCCCCCCCCCCCCTAGGCAGGGTGCAAAGTCCCCCAAAGCTACACCTAAGGCCACAAACAAACACTGCATCATTTCAAACTCATTTAGTTTTATATTTGGGGGAAGAGAGAGGGGAAACACCTATGTAATTGTAGGAGAAGTGCTGTGTTGAAGCCTGCGGATTTGTCCCATTTCTGGACATGTAGCCTGTGTTGCGCTGTCATTACTACTGACAGACAGTATGAATCAATCACAGATATCTAGGGTGGAGGCCAAAGGAGTGTCAGGCAGGACAGCTGGAAGGCAAACATCAAGCCAGTTGAACTGTACTGACTGGATTCAGTCTTCCACTGGCCTCTCTGTCTGTCTATTTATTCAGTCTTCCACTGGCCTCTCTGTCTGTCGGTCTATTCAGTCTTCCACTGGCCTCTCTGTCTGTCTGTCCAGTCTTCCACTGGCCTCTCTGTCTGTCTGTCCAGTCTTCCACTGGCCTCTTTCTCTCTTTCTCTCTTTCTTTCTTTGTTTTCAGTCTTTCTGTTGAGTCTCCTCTCAGCCTCCTAGGGAGAGCCTGGGTCTTATTAACAGGCAGTGGTCTGGGGCCTTTGCCCCCCACCTGCTGTCACCTGCAGTTGTTATGACAATGTGGTTAAAACGGACTAAAACTGTTAGCAGGTCATAGCTGGGCCACCCGCCGATGACCTACGGCTTTAAAGATTTTACAGACTAGCCACGCTACCTTTTCTGCTAGATGCGATTAGATAAGCCTAATAGAAAAAGCTCAGGATTGCCCTAGTCTGTTTTGCCAGCTGTGGAGAACTGTAAGCCAGGGGAGCGATGCTAGGCTGGCCCTTCAATCCCTCACCCATCAGTTATATAGATTATCTTAATCCTATCATGGAACTGTAACAGCAATGTTTGTGATAGCTGTACTGTTTATGATAGCTGTACTGTTACCGTAATGTTTGTGATAGATGTATTGTTACCGTAATGTTTGATAGCTGTACTGTTACCGTAATGTTTGTGATAGCTGTACTGTTACCGTAATGTTTGTGATAGCTGTACTGTTACCGTAATGTTTGTGATAGCTGTACTGTAACAGTAAAACAAATTGTCAAAGACTTCAGCCACCCAAGTCTTCGACTGTTCTCTCTTCTACCGGAGCGCCAAGTCTGGGACCAAAAGGCTCCTGAACAGCTTCTACACCAAAGCCATAAAACTGCTTAACAGTTAATCAAATGGATGCCCAGGCTATTTACATTGGTTTGTTGCACATACATTCTTGCACTGGCTGTATGTACGCTCACTGTACTCTACCCACACACTCACACATACTAGACTGACTCAATGCAACGCTCACTGTACTCTACCCACACACTCACACATACTAGACTGACTCAATGCAACGCTCACTGTACTCTACCCACACACTCACACATACTAGACTGACTCAATGCAACGCTCACTGTACTCTACCCACACACTCACACATACTAGACTGACTCAATGCAACGCTCACTGTACTCTACCCACACACTCACACATACTAGACTGACTCAATGCAACGCTCACTGTACTCTACCCACACACTCACACATACTACACTGACTCAATGCAACACTCACTGTACTCTACCCACACACTCACACATACTAGACTGACTCAATGCAACGCTCACTGTACTCTACCCACACACTCACACATACTAGACTGACTCAATGCAACGCTCACTGTACTCTACCCACACACTCACACATACTAGACTGACTCAATGCAACGCTCACTGTACTCTACCCACACACTCACACATACTAGACTGACACACATTCAGTACCAGTCAAAAGTTTGGACACCGCTACTCATTCCAGGGTTTTTCTTTATTTTTACAATTTTCTACCTTGTAAAATAATAGTGAAGACATCAAAACTATGTGCAAAGCTGTCAAGGCAAAGGGTGGCTACTTTGAAAATATAAAATATATTTTGATTTGTTGAACACTTTTTGGTTACTAAATGATTCCATGTGTTATTTCATAGTTTTGATGTCTTCACTATTATTCTACAATGTAGAACATAGTCCAATAAAGAAACCCCCTGGAATGAGTAGCTGTCCAAACTTTAGACTGGTCCTGTATTTCTGAATAGGCTAACTGACATAATAAATACTTGTTCCCAGACCACCACAAGCACCCAATCCCGTGTTTGAGGTTTGTTTAGTTCCCCCTTAACAACATACTCCTGACAGCATAGGGTGTTTTAAACATACGGAGCACCATTTGTCACCCGTAGATATTCAAGCTTGGTGAAAAATGACCAAATATACCTGTTAAAACATTGGCCTTGGGTTTATCAAGCTGCCATTTTCTATGGGCCTGTGTACAGACACTGGTGGCATCTGACATTGTCAACAGAGCACAAGTTGGGTCAGGCATTGGTAGAGGGTCCGCTCAAGTGCCCAGAGAAATGCCCCTATCAGAATCACAGGAATCCTAAAGGAGGAACATGGGGCTTGTCTGTATACTGCAGCGTGTATTTATCTGCAGCTAATAATAGGTATTATCTTTGAGTTATAATAACTCAACAGAGCTTAATGAAAACGTCATGCTATGGTGCCTCGTTTCTTGAGTTAGGTTTGACTACTTGGTTCCTGCAGTGGTATGTAGGCTATTGCTAAACTTGTGACAATTTATATTGTTATTTTGTTTTCTTACACATGGCATGTCATCCCAGTTGGTTAAAATGTCATTAGAATCTTTTTACAACCAGAAATGGTTGCGACAATGTAATTTCAACTGGTTTTTCCCACTGGGATGTGTCTTGTTTTGGAGCAATTAGGCTGTGTTTTCACAGGCAGCCCAATTCTAATATTTTGTCAATTTATTGACAAAAGATCTGATTGGTCAAGAAAACAATTAGTGGAAAAATGTAAGAATTGGGCTGCCTGTGTAAACACAGCCTCAGGCCAGGCTATGAGGTAGCTGGTCCTAGCAGTGTGGTCATGTCCCAGTAAGGTTTCTAGTCCTAGTATGTTCCAAGGAGCTGTCAGTCCATTTTGCCCAGATCAGCCCTGACGTGGCTGCGTCATTGCTAGCCTGGCGATGTGTGACAGCGCATTAGGCCTACTGTTTAACGGGATCATCACCATGGAGTTACCCAGGGTTACCGTGAGCCAGCACTTAGTGACGCTGTAGATGTACAGTACTTCCTGGTTGTCCTTATCCAGCTCACACCCTGACCTGATAAATTACTGGCAGAGGCTGGTGGTTCTCGAAGAAGATTCCCCTGTGAGATATCAACCATAGCGTCGCCTCACAATCCTAGCTATATTGACTAGAAGCAGGGAAAAGGCAAAACTGGCTTTAGCTCAGTGTCTAGTGGAAAACTTCCTCCTACTCTGGCTGGTGGCACCAAGCTGGCTCCTGATATGATGATAATGGCGCCAACAGATGGTCGCCTCGCTTCAGGTCCTTAGAAAACTATGCAGTTATTAGTTTGTTTTTTATGTATTCTTACATTGTTAGCCCAGACAATCTCAAGTGTTATTACATACAGCCGGGAAGAACTGTTGGATATAAAAGTGATGTCAACTTCCCATCATTACGACCAGGAATACGACTTTCCTGAAGCGGATCCTTTGTTCAGAACTCCACCCTGGACATGCGATCTTATCCCAGAGGCCGACCCAAAACAACGCGGTCGCCGCAGGAGTGTCAGACGGAGCGGCATACTGGTCAGACTCAGAAGGCGAGCACACCATCCACCACTTCCAAGCATATTACTCGCCAATTGTCCAATCTCTAGACAACAAGGTGGATGAAATTAGGGCACGAGTTGCCTTCCAAAGAGACATCAGAGATGGTAACATTCTCTGTTTCACAGAAACATGGCTCACTCGGGATACGTTGTCAGAGTTGGTACAGCTACCCGGTTTCTTCACGCGTTGCGCCGACAAACAAACATCTCTCTGGTAAAAAGGAACTGAAGTTATTTTGCTCACCTGACCTTGAATTCCTTACCATCTAATGCCGACCGCATTATCTTCCAAGAGAATTCTCTTCGATTATAGTCACAGCCGTGAATATCCCCCCCAAGCAGATACCTCGTCGGCCCTGAAAGAACTTCACTGGACTCTATGTAAACTGGAAACCATACATCCTGAGGCTGCATTTATTGTAGCTGGGGATTTTAACAAAGCTAACTTAAGATCAATACTCCCTAAATTCTATCAGCATATCGAATGCCCGACACGTGCTGGCAGAATTCTGTATCATTACTACTCAAACTTCCGTGATGCATACAAAGCCCTCCAGCGCCCTTCCTTAGGCAAATCTGACCATGAATACGTTTTGTTGCTCCCAGCCTATAGACAGAAACTAAACGAGGAAACGCCAGTGCTCAGGTCAATACAACGCTGGTCTGACCAATCGGATTCCACGCTTCAAGATTGCTTTCCATCTTGTGGACTGGGATATATAGCCTCAGACAACAACATTGATGTATACGCTGAATCTGTGACCGAGTTTATTAGAAATTGCATCGGAGATGTCGTACCCGCTGTGACTATTAAAACCTTCCCTAACCAGAAACCGTGGATTAATGGCAGCATTTGCGCAAAACTGAAAGCACAAACCATCGCTTTTAATCATGGCAAGGCGACCGGAATCATGACCGAATACAAACAATGTAGCTATTCCCTCCGCAAGGCAATCAAACAAGCAAAGCGTCAGTATAGAGACAAAGTAGAGTCACAATTCAACGGCTCAAACACGAGACGTATGTGGCAGGGTCCACCGCCAATCACAGATTACAAAAAGAACCAGCCTCGTCGTGGACGTCGACATCTTGCTCCTAGACAAACCACCCGAGCCACTGCCTGTTCACCCCACTATCATCCAGAAAGCGAGGTCAGTACAGGTGCATCAAAGCTGGGACCGAGAGACTGAAAAACAGCTTCTATCACAAGGCCATCAGACTGTTAAACAGCCACCACTAACATAGAGAGGCTGCTGCCAACATACAGACTCACATTTCTGGCCACTCAAATTAAATGGACTTAATTAAGGTATCACTAGTCACTTTAAATAACCCCACTTTAACAATATTTACATATCCTATATTACTCATCTCATATGTATAAACTATATTCTATACCATCTACTGCATCTTGCCTATGCCGCAGGCCATCGCTCATCCATATATTTACATGTACATATTCTATTCATCCCTTTACATTTGTCTAATTGTGTGTATAAGGTAGTTAAGATGAATTTGTTAGATATTACTGCATAGTCGGAACTAGAAGCACCAGCATTTTGCTACACTCGCGTTAACATCTGCTAACCATGTGTATGTGACCAATAATATTTTATGTTATCAGTATTGGTACATGGGTCACTTGGCAAGGTGACACACACGAACGAGACTGCTGTATTTTAGCTTTGGCGTCTTGTGTTTCTGCCGTCTCAGCTTTATCAAGATACGACTGACTAGAAATGTAATTGTGCTTGAAGGCATGTTTGGACTCGATCCCCTTCTCAAATAGTCAGTTCAAACGGGGTTATGTGGAGTCAGTGTATGAGTGTAGCTAACCACTTTGTGTTTCTCTCCTTCCAGGGCTCCAGAGATCATCCTGGGCCTGCCCTTCTGTGAAGCTATCGACATGTGGTCCCTGGGCTGTGTGATCGCTGAGCTCTTCCTGGGCTGGCCTCTCTACCCAGGAGCCCTGGAGTACGACCAGGTAATGAAGTGTATTGTTACATTACTGTACACCCTCCTCTGAGGCTCACTGGTCCAGATCTTAAGAACTGTAGACCTCCTCCCTCATCTTCCTTTTCCTCCTGTTATTCCCTTCACATCTTCTCATTCGCTCCTCCTTGAAGTTCCTTTATCTCCTCCTCCTCCTTGAAGTTCCTTTATCTCCTCCTCCTCCTTGAAGTTCCTTTATCTCCTCCTCCTCCTTGAAGTTCCTTTATCTCCTCCTCCTCCTTGAAGTTCCTTTATCTCCTCCTCCTCCTTGAAGTTTCTTTATCTCCTCCTCCTCCTCCTTGAAGTTCCTTTATCTCCTCCTCCTCCTCCTTGAAGTTCCTTTATCTCCTCCTCCTCCTTGAAGTTCCTTTATCTCCTCATTCTCCTTGAAGTTCCTTTATCTCCTCATTCTCCTTGAAGTTCCTTATCTCCTCCTCCTTGAAGTTCCTTTATCTCCTCCTTCTCCTTGAAGTTCCTTTATCTCCTCCTCCTTGAAGTTCCTTTATCTCCTCCTCCTCCTTGAAGTTCCTTTATCTCCTCCTTCTCCTTGAAGTTCCTTTATTTCCTCCTCCTCCTCCTTGAAGTTCCTTTATCTCCTCCTCCTCCTCCTTGAAGTTCCTTTATCTCCTCCTCCTCCTCCTTGAAGTTCCTTTATCTCCACCTCCTTGAAGTTCCTTTATCTCCTCCTCCTCCATGAAGTTCCTTTATCTCCTCCTCCTCCTTGAAGTTCCTTTATCTCCTCCTCCTCCCCGAAGTTCCTTTATCTCCTCCTCCTCCTTGAAGTTCCTTTATCTCCTCCTCCTCCTTGAAGTTCCTTTATCTCCTCCTCCTCCTTGAAGTTCCTTTATCTCCTCCTCCTCCTTGAAGTTCCTTTATCTCCTCCTCCTTGAAGTTCCTTTATCTCCTCCTTCTCCTTGAAGTTCCTTTATCTCCTCCTCCCTTTTTCTTCCCACTCGCTCACACTCTCTTTTTAGTCTACTGTCCTCCTCCATCTCCTCCCCTCCACTTTCCTCTGGCATCTGTTCTCCTCTCTAGCTGAGTGAAGTCTGTCTAGCCCCTCCTACTGTACTCTAACAGTGTGCGTTGATGCTATGAGGTGATGGCTTGTATTAGGACATGGACTCAGACCTCCCACTCCTCCGTAGCCCTGTTATTAATGCTTTACTCCTGCTGGGTTCCCAGGATGATCAGGGAGGCACTGGAAATGAGGAATGGAAGGGAGAGGGGAGGAGAAGGAGATAAAGGATAATATACTGTACTGGGACTGCTTGAGGCAGCAGGGGTGGGAAGGAGGGGGAGATTTAGAAAGGGAGAGCGAGTTTGGAAGAGGAAATATTGATGAAGAAATAATTTACCATAGTGTGTGGGAATGAATTGAGAGGGTAGAGAGGAGTGAGAGACGGAGGAGGGGAGTGACAGGCAGCGACAGGCCCAGATTAGTGCCGTATTTCCTGGCCACCTCCGGCGGGGGAGGGCTCCCCTGTGGATGTGCCAGTGGCAGGGCGGAGGTGTGGATGGTCTCTCCCAATGACTGATGGCATAGCAGGCTGGAGGTGATGGATCCCCCCCAGCAGAGCCCTGAACAGCAGCTGCCCAGAGTTCAATGAATCTGGGGCTTATGTTGACCGGCTTTCCCCCCCGCCCTGGAGACCCATCCACAGCAAGCCTTTCAGTCCAGCTCCAACCTTTCCTATACATTACCCTGCAGTACACCCCCGAAGCCCCCTCTGCAGACGGACTGTGTCCTCGCCAAAGTATTTTTACTTCCCAGTATCATTTTTCACGCTTTCCGCTCCGGCCCAGAGGCAGGAGGGATAACTCAACACCTCCCGAAGAGATTTGACTTGAGCACGGCAGCACTAAATGTAATTCATCTGTTTTTATAGGGGCAGATCACAATGTCCCAAAGCCGCATTACACAGACAGAACCTTGGTGGAGCCTCCTCTGAGGGAGTGAACCAACGACAGGCTTGGGAGGAGATACGGAGTGTGAAGCCAAGGAGGAACAGGGAGGAGATACGGAGTGTGAAGCCAAGGAACAGGGAGGAGATACGGAGAGGGAAGCCAAGGAACAGGGAGGAGATACGGAGAGGGAGCCAAGGAGCAGGAGGAGATACGGAGTGTGAAGCCAAGGAGCAGGGAGGAGATACGGAGAGGGAAGCCAAGGAACAGGGAGGAGATACGGAGAGGGAAGCCAAGGAGCAGGGAGGAGATACGGAGTGTGAAGCCAAGGAGCAGGGAGGAGATACGGAGTGTGAAGCCAAGGAACAGGGAGGAGATACGGAGTGGGAAGCCAAGGAACAGGGAGGAGATACGGAGAGGGAAGCCAAGGAACAGGGAGGAGATACGGAGAGGGAAGCCAAGGAACAGGGAGGAGATACGGAGAGGGAAGCCAAGGAACAGGGAGGAGATACGGAGAGGGAAGCCAAGGAACAGGGAGGAGATACGGAGAGGGAAGCCAAGGAGCAGGGAGGAGATACGGAGAGGGAAGCCAAGGAGCAGGGAGGAGATACGGAGTGTGAAGCCAAGGAGCAGGGAGGAGATACCGAATGTGAAGCCAAGGAACAGGGAGGAGAATACGGAGTGGGAAGCCAAGGAACAGGGAGGAGATACGGAGAGGGAAGCCAAGGAACAGGGAGGAGATACGGAGAGGGAAGCCAAGGAACAGGGAGGAGATACGGAGAGGGAAGCCAAGGAACAGGGAGGAGATACGGAGAGGGAAGCCAAGGAACAGGGAGGAGATACGGAGAGGGAAGCCAAGGAACAGGGAGGAGATACGGAGCGGGAAGCCAAGGAACAGGGAGGAGATACGGAGAGGGAAGCCAAAGAACAGGGAGGAGATACGGAGAGGGAACGCCAAGGAACAGGGAGGAGATACGGAGAGGGAAGCCAAGGAACAGGGAGGAGATACGGAGTGGGAAGCCAAGGAACAGGGAGGAGATACGGAGAGGGAAGCCAAGGAACAGGGAGGAGATACGGAGAGGGAAGCCAAGGAACAGGGAGGAGATACGGAGAGGGAAGCCAAGGAACAGGGAGGAGATACGGAGTGTGAAGCCAAGGAACAGGGAGGAGATACGAGTGTGAAGCAAGGACGGGAGGAGATACGAGTGTGAAGCCAAGGAACAGGGAGGAGATACGGAGATGTGAAGCCAAGGAGCAGGGAGGAGATACGGAGAGGGAAGCCAAGGAGCAGGGAGGAGATAGCGGAGAGGGAAGCCAAGGAGCAGGGAGGAGATGCGAGAGAAGGGAAGCCAAGGAGCAGGGAGGAGATGCGGAGAGGGAAGCCAAGGAGCAGGGAGGAGATACGGAGAGGGAAGCCAAGGACAGGGAGGAGATACGGAGAGGGAAGCCAAGGAACAGGAGGAGATACGGAGAGGGAAAGCCAAGGAACAGGGAGGAGATACGGAGAGGGAAGCCAAGGAACAGGGAGGAGATACGGCGAGGGAAGCCAAGGAACAGGAGGAGATACGGAGAGGGAAGCCAAGGAACAGGGAGGAGATACGGAGAGGGAAGCCAAGGAACATGGAGAGGAGATACGGAGAGGGAAGCCAAGGAACAGGGAGGAGATACGGAGTGGGAAGCCAAGGAACAGGGATGAGATACGGAGAGGGAAGCCAAGGAACAGGGATGAGATACGGAGAGGGAAGCCAAGGAGCAGGGAGGAGATACGGAGAGGGAAGCCAAGGAGCAGGGAGGAGATAAAGGGAGAGCACTAAATAAGAGAGAATTGAAAAAGGGGATTCATGGTGGGAGTAGTTGGGTCTGATTATAGAGTTCTTATAGATTTCTTCATCGTTGCAGCACTATACCACTATGTTACGAATGCCACTGACTACCCGCTGTTACTAACGCCACTGACTACCTCTGTTACTGACGGCCACTGACCTACCGCTGTTACTGACGCCACTGACCTACCGCTGTTACGATAGCCACTGACCTACCCACTGTTACTGACGCCACTGACCTACCACTGTTACTGACGCCACTGACCTACCACTGTTACTGACGCCACTGACCTACCCACTGTTACTGACGCCACTGACCTACCACTTACTGACGCCACTGACCTACCGCTGTTACGAACGCCACTGACCTACCGCTGTTACTGATGCCAGGCCACTGACCTACCGCTGTTACGATAGCCACTGACCTACCACTGTTACTGACGCCACTGACCTACACACTGTTACTGACACCACTGACCTACCACTGTTACTATGCCACTGACCCTACCGCTGTTACTGACGCCACTGACCTACGACGCTGTTACTGACGCCACTGACCTACCACTGTTACTGACGCCACTGACCTACCACTGTTACTGACACCACTGACCTACCACTGTTACTAGGCCACTGGACCTACGCTGTTACTGACGCCACTGACCTACCGCTGTACTGACGCCACTGACCTACCGCTGTTACTGGACGCCACTCGGACCTACCTCTTACCTACCGGACCGCCAGCTAGTACTAACCACGAACCGCTTGTCCTACCGCTACCTTACTACCCTACCGCCACTGACCTACCGCTACAGTACTACTAACCGTCCGTTGACCTACCGCTACCGTTACTACCCGCCGCTGTCCTAAGCCGCTAACAGTACTACTATACGACCGCACTGACCTATCGCTATTGGTACTACCGCCACTGACCTACAGTCTCTCTCTCTCTGGCCAGCTATCTTCTAGTGTACACTCAGTCAGGGGTATCATGCCCATGCCCTGTGGGCGTTCACATGGACATTAACAGTGTACTTTAATCATGCCCTTCGACACTAACCCCCCCCCCCCCCTCCCCTCCCAGGGTGTAGGGTGTCTCCATGGGCCCCAGGGGCAAGAAGGGGCTGCCGTCACCCCTCACTCCCAGCATGGGGGTCTAGTTCCATCCCACACAGCAGAATGTATTTATAACCCTACTCCTTGCCTCTTCCTCCTTCTCGTCACCACTCAGCCACATCAAACCTTATTTTTCAACATTTGGGCAATGTTTCAACAACCGTGATATATATGGCGCAGATAGGATAGGGCCCTGGTAGTGTCCCCAATCAGCTCCCTCTTTCTCTCTATACCTCTCTCTCTACCTCTCTCTCTCTCTCTCTCTCTCTCTCTCTCTCTCTCTCTACCTCTCTCTCTCTCTCTACCTCTCTCTCTTTACTCTCTCTCTACTCTCTCTCTCTCTCTACCTCTCTCTCTCTCTCCTCTCTCTACCTCTCTCTCTCTCTCTCTCTCTACCTCTTCTCTCTACCTCTCTCTCTCTCTCTACCTCTCTCTACCTCTCTCTCTCTCTACCTCTCTCTCTAACCTCTCTCTCTCTCTACCTCTCTCTCTCTCTCT